>NC_056733.1:473205845-473460845 GCF_019279795.1 Protopterus annectens
AGTTACTGACAGCTGCTTGTCAGGTGCCAGGATCCGCCACATAACGCATGAACTCAGGTCGCTCCACAACAAGTACAAATATGACACTGTCATTGTCTTATGTTGGTATGAATGACTTGAGACGTACCTCACTGGACTACATGAAAAGAGACATGGAGGAGCTCTCCGATCTTGTAGCCCAGGCAGGTATGACCCTAGCCCTGAATAGCATCCTGCCATCACCCAGAATGATACCACAGTACAAGGGCAAAGTGAGTGACTTCAACAATTGGCTAAGCTTCTGGTGTCATTCTAAGGGAATCCAGTATTTGTCTGCCTGGGACATGATCGACAGACCACAATGCTTTGCCAGAGATGGCCTGCACCTGTTGCCCTTGGGATTCCGGATACTGGCAAAGGCTCTTGCCACCCCTATAGTGCCTTTTTTAGGCAAGGTTCAAATGACAAATTCACCACCATAACAGGTACAAGCAAGCAAAATCTGAGGGTAATGCTACTCAATGCTGTAAGTCTAAACCTCAAAATGCACTCTCGAGGCACTCCTTAAAATGGAGAACATCGACATCTGTGCAGTGACAGAGACCTGGTTCAAAGCTCCAGAGAGCACTCCTGCATTACCAGGCTATAATTCATACCACACCTTTCGGCCATCTAACCTGGAACGAAGCACTAAAGGTGGTGGTGTGTCCATATTCATTAAGGATATCCACACCTCCAGGCATAATGCATCCGAGATTATCCAAGTGCAACTAACTCTGGGCAAGACTGCAATCCAAATTGTAGCTTGTTACAGACCCTCCACCATGCCCCAGGATTCCCACTCCTCATTTATTGATACACTGGAAAGTATTAGGGTACAACCCAACACCCTAATTATGGGCGATTTCAACTACCCCACCATTAACTGGGAAAACTACTCATGTACCAACTCTTTTGCTCAACGTTTTCTGGAATTCATAAATTCCAATGCTTTGGATCAACTTATTCACACCCCTACCAGGGGCAGCAATATCCTAGACCTGGTCATTACCAACATGGGCAACCGGTGTTCCACACCAGAGGTCAATTCCTCGTTGGTCAGATCCGACCATAAGCTAATCACCCTAGATCCACATCCCGCCCCCACCCCCAATTAGGGAAATCACAGTAAAAAACTTCTCCAAAGCCAACTTCACACTTCTTAAGACAGAAGTGGCAAACTTCACGACACTCATGCGGACGGACAATAGAGGTATGACTGCTGAATCCTACACAAATGCACTTTATAAGCACTTACACGAGTGCATGGATCATGCTATCCCTAATGGAACCAAGATACTATCCTCCAAAAAAAGGAAGCCAATCTTGTGGTCCTCTGCCATAAACAAACTACAACAGAAGAAAGAAACTGTTGCAAAAAAGAGTAAAATCCCATGACTGGAGGAACTCCCTGGTCAACCTCAGAAAGAAGCTGAGATCCCTCATAAAATCCTCCAAAGCTAGTTATGAAAACAAAATTGCCACTGAATCTAAAGACAACCACAAAGCATTTTATAGCTATGTCAAGAATCTCAATGTTAACACTTAGATCTGCTCTGAGTTACAGCACAATGGCACTAAATATACAGAACCAACTGATATTGCCAACATCCTGGCAGATAGGTTCAGTGCTAACTTTGCCCCCTCTTACCCCCTAGAGGGCCCATCCCTATACCGGAAGAATGCAAAGTTCCTGTAATCACGGCTGCACAGGTAAAAAAACACACACTCCAAAGCCAAGAACACAGCATCCATGGGACCTGACAATATCCCAAGCTGCATTCTACACGAACTACAGAATGAACTGGCACCCTTCCTATTTACCATGTTCAATCATAGCCTGACCTCAGGCTTTGTGCCCACTGAATGGCGCACCATGACTGTTATCCCCCTCCATAAAGGGGGAGCCATAACGGACCCCGGGAGCTACCGCCCCATTAGCCTGATGAGCCTGGTTTGCAAGGCCATGGAATGTATCATCATAGAACTCCTAAACAAAGACATTGGTAATCTCCAAACTCTGGACCCTACCCAGTTCAGGTTTGTAAAAGGCAGATCACGTCTCCTAAACCTGATTGACTTCTTTGAAGCAGTCAGCCAAAGCCGTAGATCAGGGTAAGGTGGTTCACACAACTTATCTAGATCTCGCCAAGGCTTTCGACCCCATCCCTCATTCTGGAATTCTGGATAAGCTCAGTAAACTAGGTATAAATCCCTATGTCACAAGATGGATTGCCAACTGGCTCATGGACAGAACCCACACTGTGAAAGTAGCAGGCTCCAAATCCGACTGCAGACCAGTGACAAGTGGAGTGCCACAGGGTTCAGTCCTGGGTCCTCTCCTGTTTGGTATCTACTTCTCTGAAGTACAGGCTAACACAGAAGGTCTTTGGCTAACAAAGTTTGCCGATGACTGCAAACTAGGAGCCATAATCGAAACTCCTAACGATGTGGACATGTTACAAAAGGGCCTCCTTGAGACAGATGCCTGGTGTCAAAGCCATGGCCTGAAGCTCAATGCCAAAAAGTGTATTGTCATCCCCTTTGATAAAAACTCTGTACCATGAACTACCACATACGTGGTAGTCTACTTAATGCCGAAAGTGTGATAAGAGACCTTGGGACACAGGTGGACAGTAATCTCTCCTTTGATAATCACATCGCCACAGTGGTCAGGAAATCCTTCTACGTGGCTCACCTCATCATAAAAGGTTTCTCATCCTGAAAAAGAGGTCATTGTTCCCCTCTACTCATCACTCATTAGACCCATTATAGAATACAATGCCCCTTTTGGTATGTACCTCACAAGACATCTACAACTGGAAAGGCCATAGAAATAACTCACAAAGAGGATTACTTACCTCAAACAGATGCCCTACACCCCATCGCATATTGCCTACTCGGAGGCGATCTCTGCCTAACATACAAAGCTATGTCTCCACTTAAAGAAATCCCAATCTCTCTGAGCTACACGCTGTAGGGACCTAAACCTTGTCACCACAATAAACAGAACATGCTGGAGGGATAGATTCGTTTCCCAGAGACTTCCCATACTCTGGAACAAACTACCTATCTGTGTCAAGCGGAGCTCCTCATTAGCACTCTTTCAAGAAAAATCTTGATGATTGGATGTGAAATAGGAAATTCACCCCAGGGATCTCTTCTGTGGCTCTGCTCGACAGGGGCACAGGAAAATAATTTTCTTGGATGGCGAAAGCCAGGGTACCTTTTTGGCTAGGCTTATATAGGCCCTAGGGCCAATAGCCTAGTACCTACCTATGAACCTATGGAAAAATTCTCTTAAGTCATCTTTGGGTATACAAATAACTATGCAGACACTTTCATGCAGAAATCCTAAACATTCCAGATTTTGTTGCATACTTGGGAACCATACAAATATCTTCTCATTTTACCTTTGCCTTTCCATTCTCCTTTCCCAGTCTTTTCTAGCTTCTTTTGAACTATTTTTTGTAGTTATCAGGCATTATTTTATATGCCCTACTAATAATCTATTTAACTGCAGCTTCTGTTTTCATCAGATCAAGGTAGTTTTATACACATTTACACTATATTGAAAAAGAGTTACAATTTTAAAAATGGTCTATGTCTAAGTAAACTTGGAAATGCCTCAGTAAATGAAATAGCTGTTATCTTGGCTGCTGATCTTGCTGTGCTCTTTTTAAGAGATACTTTCCTGTAAAGCAGTTTTGCATATACTGAAAAATGTGAATGAATTTAGCCTGTGTGAATTTAAACTGTTAACATACTTAAAACTGATAACTTTTTACAACATTGAGGCTTATATAAGAATGCTGTTCATGAGCTTATATGCTGTTTGATACAAGATTGCTCGTATTACAATTAGTTGAACTGTTCATGTCACAGTTACTTGAGCTTTACAGCTTGAAGAAATGAGAGCGCACGCATTATGTTTGCTCCATGTTGGAGTGATTTGTTAGTATTAGAAAGCTGTTGTGTGTTTGTTTTCTTCAGATCATTAGCTCTCAACCTTCCATCTCCAAAATAGGGTACACTACTTCACATAATATGGAACAAGTAGTCAAAATGTGGAACTCTCACTAACAACTTCAGCAAGGGTTTGCTCCAAGGAGCCACGTGAAATTACTGTAGTTAAAATGCACTAATTTTGCTAATAAAAAGTTCTTTTGATAAATTAATACAATTCATTTCTATTTCCCATGAATATCCGTTAAAAAATTCCTAACACTGAATGTGAGTTGGACTCTTTCAGTGGAGCTGCGGGGAACATGAACTTTGTGAGACCCAAATGAAGAATGTTCCTCATAATGAAGTACACCTGAGAGATATGCTTCAAACTCTCAGCTTCTTGGAATACAAGAGAGACAGGCGTTTTACTTTGTGTTACTGAGCCCTCTTTCTTTGTGGTAATGTGGCCCGGATTGAAAACAGAGTAAAGGGATCTTTTTTGTACTTTTTATCTGTTTTGTGTAACTCACTGCTGGAACCATAACATCTGGGAATTCTGCCACAGGTGAGTTCCCTGAAGGAGGTGTATGAATCCCCTCCTGCTGCTCCCTATTGAAACTGGTGCTCTTTAGAGCAGACAGGCACTTGCATCCCATTTGAGTAGCAGTCTGAGCACAATAGGCCCTATACTTTGGGGGAACATCTTTCTAAAAAGTCTTATGTCACTTTACTCATTTTACATTTGCTAACCAGCAAAGTGATGGGATATGAGTACCCTTTTCAGCCATGACCCAGGCAAAGACACAGAAATGCAAAAGTGCACAGTGTATCTATACAACAGTAAAAATAAAAAAAAAATACAGCATGTCAGAGTAATAGTGCAAGAATACTGTATAAAAAATAATCGTAATCAATAGAAAATACTGTGATTAATAATGTAGGAGTACACATTGTTCCCAGATTTAGATATAATCTGTATGTGGTAGTTGCTGCCTGAGGAGCAGCTCACTTTAGAACTGTAAATGTAGGGATTGGTGGGTGAGGAGGTGTAGATGGGTGGTTAGATGTTATTTGTATGTTAAGAATGCAGTTGCACTTTGCAGAATCAAAGTGGTAAGTAAATAGGGCTGATTTAAAGAAGAAATATGTGGGTAGTTATCTAATAGCAGAGGGTAAAAAAATTTCCAGTTGACAAGGGCAGGTTGGGAAGAGAGCTGTTTTTGAAATACAACTAGGAAAAAATTGTGTCTGTGTACAATATTCGTACCTGCAGATTGTGGGCTGAGGGGTGAACAGGCACTTAAGACCTCTTCGGAGTGCTTTCGTGTATTAAATATAGATATAAGAATAAAGGAATAAGAGAACACAAATACATAGCTTGCAAGTTATTTGCAGAAAAATATGACCGTATTGGTAGAAGCCGACTGATTTCACAAAAGATTTAAGAATGAAATTATAATCACTAAGCTGCAATAATTAAATATCTACTTTCACGTCCTTTTGTGTAGATAATTGTTGCAGTCATAACTTCAACAAACTCTGCCACAGGCTGAGGTCCAGTATCCAGCTAGACTTCAGTGCTGAGAACCCTTCTCCCTTGGCTAAACTGATGTCCTTGCCTCTTAAAGTTTGCAGATGTGTTTGGAGACTTCATATTTTATATGAAGATTTTCATGATTAATGTGTTTATTGTCTAGAGTTAGAGCATGGTGTCAGTAACTGCAATAGTTGCCAGGGATTCAGACCAAAGACTTTTGGGGACAGATGTAAGGCTGTCCTGGTCTTCTTGAATAAAAAGAAACTTGTGGTCATTTTAGATAAGTTCCTTGGACTTTGAATGTGGAAACTTGGCATATTTACAGCTCGTGGGCTTTGACTTTATTGACCTGAGTAGACCCGTAAAGACTAAAAAGTAAAAAGTCATAAGCATTCAGACGTCCTGTAGCTGTAACACTGATATGCCCTTAAGGATCATTTCCATATGTCTCATGAGCCTCCACGACAGGAGGTTTAAGGAACCTTCACACAGTGAATAATCTGGTTTGGCTGGGTGTTTCTTGTAGTTTCACCTTGAATGCTAGCTACAAGGACTTCCCCCTCAAAAAAGAGGAAACATGAAAAGGGTAAGGAAAAGCCAAGGGAGACCAGCGAGTCTGGGACTGTCTGTGGGGATCATTGGTCAACATCAGTTCCAGTAAAGGTGCTTGAACAGCCCCATTCCTTGACTTCCATTTCAACTCTGGCCTCAAGTTCTAATCCCGAGTGTGGCATGTTGTCAGCTTCTACCATGTGCCACTGAAGCTGACAGTGAACTGAGACTAGAAGTCTGCTCCAGAACACCACTTGATTGTTATGGTGGATATCTGTGCTACTAAGAAACTTATACCCAGACATGTTCCCCCTTGGACTTTATGAAGACAGGTGGACATGAGGGATTTTAAAGCCCAGACTTCTGAAGTCTATGACAAGCAGGAGTTTCTATTTGGTGGGTCACCACTCCCTACGCCACCTTTTTCTTCCTCTCAACATGACTCTGGGATTCTTCAATTTCCTACATAGCTTAAATTTTCATCCAGAGGAGCCTTTTATGTCAGGAATATAACATTTAAAAAAAAAAAGGGAACAAGCCTCCTATAAGAGATTCAGATTCCTTATGTTCGGAGGAAGAGGGGGACCTAGATTATAAGCCATAGATCTGATGTTGTCTATTCTGCCCACCTTAACTAATGGGTATATTGAATATAAAACTGGCAACTTTTAGAGTCTTGGATCCAGGGCTCAAGCTTTTCTCTCAAACCTTTACAGTACCTTAGATCTCATTTGCCGCTTGTTAGATTCTGAAATAACCTCTGGGCTCAATGCAGTTGTTGGATAGTTTTTCTGAGATGTCTCCTTTTTCTACCCTTTAGGGGTTAAGTACTTGGTGGCATTTTTTCTTGATTAGGTGCTACTTATTTCTATAAGCAAGGTTGTTAATTCTTTCTTCCTGTGTGTTGCAGGGATCTTTTTCCACCTTTCCCTTCCCTCTATATAACCAAGAAAAAAAAAAAAAACGAGAGAGAGAGAGTTTTGAGTAGTAAAATTTTAGATGATAGTGTTTTCTACTTAGATAGGTTGTTAGCAACCATTAAGGTCCCTTTTCTTGTTTGGTACTTCCGGTAGTTAGATCTGTTTCCAGATTTTTTTCCATTTTTTTGTTTGTGTTTTTTTACTTGGTGTGCTGATTTTTTTTTTTTAATAGATTACCCCATGAGTGATAAGGCTTTGGAGTTTAAAATGTGCTCCCCATGTGGGCACAAGATAGATCCCCTCCCATTATCCTCACTTTTAGTGTGTTTATTGCTGGGGGGAGGGTGGGTGGCCCATCTTAATGAGGATTGTTCCACTTTTTGTTCTTTTGAGGCTGGATATCTCTCTGACTGATGTAACAAACTTGAGTTAAAGGGCCTTCTCCCTGCCACTGTGGGAAGAATTAGCCCCTTCTGATTCTGCTTCTGGCTCCCCCTCCAGCAGGAAATCTGGGAATAAGCCTAAGACTTCCAAGGAGAAAGATAAGAACAAAGACAAACAGAAGGCAAGTGAAAAGGATAAAGAAAAAGAACAACCTCTAAAAAGATTTCCTGATCCTTCGGGACCTTCAGTTCCCGCTATTAAGGTCCCGAGGTTGTCAGATCTGGTCATTATCTCAGAGCTGATATGGATTTGGTCTCCTCCTCGTAGGTTTCTCCTCTTGCTGGCTAGCTCCAGGCTTTATATGATTTTGCAAGAGAGACTGTCTGAGCTATCATCTAGGCCCCATTCAGTGGTATCATCCTTTAGGTCCATTTGATTATCGAGGAGCCTTTCTGAAGCTGATGTCACCAGGATGATGTGGAAATTTCTCAGGATTTGGACCTGGTGGAGTCCTTCCTGTCCCACTTTCTGAAGCTGATGTTGCTAGAATGATGTGGAAATTTCTCAGGATTCAGATCCAGATGCAGTCCTCCATGAACCTCCCACTCCAGGGGTGCCAGTTATCTGGCCCAACCTTCAGATCCAGTGGTTAGGGAGCAGAGTGCATCTGAAGGACATCTTCATCAGAGCTGATAGCTTAGTCACTTTTGATTATGTCTCCGAGTCAATAGGCTGGAATCCGTGCCCACTAGTCGGAATGACTGTGACTGACAGATCAATCCATTCATGTAGTATTTTGGCTCTGAACAACTTGGCTCCTGTTGACTACCTTGGAGCAGATCAAGACTGGCTCTTGAGAGGTTCCTCTTTCAGGCTCTTCAGATGCTAGAGGCCACTCTTTGGGTCCACTTCTGACTTCAGCCTTTGAGGCTTTTGAAAAACTTCTCTCTGTATCTAGAGATGAGTTCTGTTATTCTCTCTCTCTGTTCTATCCAGATCTCCTCTGGCTTCTTTGGTCCCCTTCCTGTCATCCTGTTCAACAGGGACAGTCAGCTTCCTTAAGTCTTGAGGAAACTCTCTGAGTTCCCCTTCTGCTTCAGAACTATCCCCAGAACCCTCCATCATGGAGAAGCATAGGAAGCGGATTTGTAAAAGGAGGTATCTGGACACCCCCCTCGAGTCCCTCACTGAACATAAAAACTTCAAGGAAGGGGAAGGTTCCCCAAGATCCCCTTTGAAGACGTCTCTTTCAGGGACATTATAGAATTACTGAGAGAATGACAGGGTTTGTCTACCAATATGCCCTGCAAGGAGGAGTTAGTGTTCCTCAAGGCTTGGGTGGTGACGGTCTGACAAGCTCATTGATATGGTCTTACAGCTGGCATGGAAGGAAACGTGGTTAATGCATAGGGACAGGCCTCATTGGAACAATGGTTCCTCTGTAAATGCCATTATCTTTGCAGCAAATGCAAAGAAGGTGCTGTCTAAGGAGACCTTAACAGTCCATCCCCGTAACAGGGACTCTAGGCTTTGGATAGATTTGGAAAGTGGGCTTGCACTTCAGTAACATTTTGCTTTGCATGCTCCAAATTATTTAGCTCACCTAAACAGATTCCAGAGAGATGTGACCCAGGAACTCTCCAAGTCCCGCTGGGGTACCCTAACTGCAGAAATTGGCGAGACAGTGGACTTTCAGCTGGCTAACCTACAGTCCATATCCAGTATGTACATGTGCCTATTACCGAATGGGGTTGATAGTTCTAGAGCAGCAGGCAGCAACACTGATATGCACAGACACACTTGGACATGTATCTGCAATTTTGTGGCGAGGTTCAAGATATCCTTTTTGAATGCCACTTTTGATGGCCCCGTCGTCTTTGGATCTAAAGTCAAAGAAACCCTCACCAGAAGTGAAGAAGAGGGCAAAATGCTGTCTGCTATGGGCATCCAGTCCCCCCCCCAAAAGAACATTCTCTCAGAATCAAAAGGGTGTAAACAGATTGTGGTTCTGCAACTCCCAGGGATTTGCTGATGACCCTTTGGGAGACAGATCCAAAGAGGGAAGGGGGGAACAGCTTCAATGAAAGTAAGCCTCTGTGGCAGAGGTGGTCCACAAAATCAAGAGATTCAAGGTCCCTTTACTGATGAACCTTTCCAATGCTCCTGAACAGTTGATTGCTGCACTTTGCAGGCAGTCAGGGGCACTTATCTGTGCAACCTTAAGGCTGGTTTACCTTCACAAAAGATTCATGGTGCAGAGAATTATAACCAGAGGTTACATTATTTCCTTTGTTTTCCAACCCCTACGCAAGCAAATAAAATTTCCTGATGTCCCACCTAGTCAGAAGAAGGCAGCAGCCATAGAAATCTCAAAGCTGCTAGAAAAGCAAGTCATCCAGAAAGTCCCACCAGACCAGCAAGGGTCCAAATTCTATTCAAGGCTGTTTTTTGGTTCAGAAGAAAAATGTGGACCTCAGTCATTTAAATCAATTTGTAATAGAGATGAAATTCCAGATGGTCATGATTCAGTTCATTTTACTTCTGTTAAGGAAAGGACAACTGGATGTGCTTGGTAGACCTGCAGGATGCCTACTACAACATCAAGATAGTGAGGCAGTCCAGGAGGTTCCTCCACTTGTGGCTGGGAGCCAGTCACTTTTGGTTCAGGGCACTGCCCTTGGGTCTCGTCACAGCCCCATTTGTTTGTAGTGGCAGGCTGCAGGGGTGCCAAGTGTTCCCATACTTAGACGACTGTCTCATAAGCATTTCCATGAAGGATTTACTCATTCAGGCTATATCCCTAGCTGGGAAACATGATAAACATGGAGATGTCACAGCTGACGACTCCAGTCCAGACAATGAAGTTCATAGGTTGCCACCTGGGTGCTACTTAAATTGCCAAAGTCCAGTGGTTTATGCTTTATCATTCCATGCAGTTCCAATCAGTCAAACTCAAATGAGGATATACAGACATCATATTTATTGGTGGTTAACTTTCCCATTGGTTCTTCTAGGTCGTCCCTTCATTTTTCCATCCTTTCCCCATTGTTAGTTACCATGGACACTTCTCTACTGGGGTTGGGGGAGGGCATTTTTAAGGAAAGATGGTGCCAAGCTCACGAGCATCTTCAGAAGCCAAACTTCACATTAAAATACTACAGATGAGAGCAGTCCTCCTAGCTTTGCAGGCCTTCCAGGACTCCCTTCCCAGGGGTGTGAGTTTTATTCAGATGGACAACATCTTTAGTTTGGGTAGGGAATCCTGATTATATCAGGTGTGTCGAGAAGTCATGAGGGTGTGTCAGTGTGCAGTGTGTCTTTCCGCTGCTTTCATGTGACAGTGCTTATCCTGGGGAAATCCAGTGTATTAGTGGACAAAACTGATTGGATTCATTCTCCTGCCTCATGAATGGTCTTCCAGCCATTTGTTGGCTACTGAGATTTTCAGCTGCTGGAGCCAGCCTTGCAGCCATCATTTCACTACCCATTTCAACCTCACATGCAGCAGCTTCTTTAGCCCGATTCCCCAAGAGAGAGAGTCACTATGAGATGCTGGAACTCATGTTTGGCCCCCAGGTCTCCTATACATCTTCCCACCTTTTCCCCAGTATCAAAGTTTCTTCAGATTGCAGTTTGGCGGAAGATGAGAGTGAGCCTTATCGCCCCCTTTTGGCCTCATCAGATATAGTTCCCTTCCGTATGGCCACATCTTAAACGCCTTTCCATAGTGGTGGAACCTCTCCCATACCTGGCGTGTCACCTGTTCAGCCAGCCAGCCTCAGATGGTCATCAAGGCCCTAAAACTGACTGTACATATTACAAAGTAGTACAAGCTTGAGTCTTTCTCCATGGTCTAAGTCAGGCTTTGCTAGAACCATTCTTTATGGGCTCCTGGACCCTTCTCTTTACACCTCACAGTTGTTTTAAGCTATAGTAATCAACCCATAGAATAGGCCACTGCAGCAGTGATTGCTGTAAAGAACATTGTGCAGCTGTGTAAGTAAACGTACTGTAACAGTAGATGTTCAAATGATCAGCAGTAGTTTACTGAACCCACTGCTTTTCATACTTTTAATGGACTACATTAGCAAATGGTTGAAGACAGACCAACAAAGTTTCTGTATGCAGACGATATGACAACTTTCAGCAAATGATGGGTGCATGGATTGTGCTATCCCAAGCAAAACCAAGACTTACTCCTCCAAGAAAAGGAAACCAGTCTGGTGGACCCCTGCCATAAACAAACTATACAATAGAAGGAGGAAACTAGTACAGAAAAGAGTAAAATCCCAAGAAGGGAAGACATCCCTGATCAGTATCCAAAAGAAACTACGATCCCTCATAAAATTGTGCAAGGCGAGCTTCGAAAGAAAAATTGCCAAGGACTCCAAAGATAACCACAAGGCATTCTTTAGCTATGTCAAGAATCAAAGTGGCATTAAATTGTGAAAAGGTTATTCCTTTGAAGGCTGTGTTAGCCAAGGTACCAGAATAAACCTGATTGCATCCAACTCCTGTTTCTCTTTTTGGTGGTTTTCGTATTTACAAGGTTTTGGTTTTTTACATTTCTCCGAGGAGTTCAGGAGTTGTCTTTTCTAATTATGGCAAACCCAGCTAGCAATGAAGATGGTTTTCGTTTTGCCAATTTGTGTAAGGAAAGGGATGACAAATTGGCTTTGTTTGATCCTTGGACTGTTCCTGTGAGTGGAGATCGTGATAAAAGGTTTGATGAACTAAAAAAACTAAGGTTAAAAGAAACTTCTTTGTTTTATGATACACGTCTGTTAGAAAAATATGTCAGCTTGTCTATTACACCCAGAGGACTTTGGGTGGACAAGCTACCTGCCTTTAAGTTCACAGAGGAGGAGAATGAATTTTTTGAAGAGTGGAAGGCTGCCTCACTGCAATGTACATTAAGCTGGCTGAAAATTCTTATCCGACGAAACCGAAAGAACTTGGGGGCAAACCAACTACAGATCGCAGAGGTGGAGGAGAGTTTGTTTAGAGAGTTTCCTAACGAAGTATTTTGTGCTACTATGAAGAGTATAAATGCGGAAACTGCTAAATTTGAAACAGAAGTAGTTTCAAGAAAGAAAAATAAATTGAATAGGGACATCAATGACTTTAGAAAGAACACTGTTTACTTGTGGCAATGCAAACGTAAAAATGGTATGTCCCAAACCGGAAGAGTGGAAGGAGCTTCCAGGTCTGCTAGAGTCTCATCCGTTTCATCTTCTGACACAGGTACAAGCAGGAAAAGTGTGTCGTTTGAAAGAGTGGATACTATTGAAGATGCCAGCGGTCAGTCGGAGGTGGAAGAACAAGTGAATTGGAATTTTCGTCAGGGGAGTAAACGAAAATCAAGAAACAAGGGTCGTAACAGAAGATTTTGAAAGGGGAGGCGCTTCAACTGTGTTCAGACAGACTTTCAGGTTGGGACAGTTTCATCTTTCAAATGCTTTATATAACGCTACACAAAAGCATATTGTCAATTTGAGTGACTTTTTGGTCACTATTGATATGGAGCAGGTATTATTTAAGGGAAGTAAGTTTGTCCCTACTAAAATACCAGCTCTTTTAGATTTATTAATTGATGTTAAGCGTTTTTGTAGAAAATTGTATTTAAAAGCATTTTTTGGAAGTAAGGATTACCATACCACTAATATATTAAGTAGTGTGAACAATGTTGAGACGACTTCTTATAATTGTAATGCTTCTGATGATTTTTCATGTTCCTCTGATTCTTTGCTTAACCTTTCTGTATATGATTATGATTCAGAAAGTTTTGCATCTGTGGATGGGGGCATGGATGGGTCTGAGTCAGATTTTTGTATAATTGATTCTGGGCGTTTTGTAACAGGGTATGGTAAACTTGAGGTACCTATCTTACCAACCCACAGTTCCTTTTGTCCACCTAAAATTTCTGTTACTTTGAAAGCTTTCGAGAGTGTATTACTTGGTAAGATTGAAACTGAATATGTAATGTTTTTGAAAAAATATTTTGAATTTAACCTTACCAAAAATGAGTGGAGAGCTTTAAAAGCTATGCAGGCTGTTTGTGATAAGTATGCTTTTTGTCAGGCTGATAAAGGAGGGAACTGGGTGATTATGGATAGGTTACATTATTTAAAAATGGTTTTTGACTTATTATCGAATGAATGAGTTTACGTTGAGTTACCGAGAAACCCTGTCTTAGAATTTAATACAGCCCTTCTGGAACTGCTGGAGAGGGGTGAAAGACTAGGGTTTTTAACTAATAAAGATGTTAAAAGACTTTATATTGTTAGTCCTAAAGACCCTGGCTTTTATGCTCTACCTAAGATACACAAAAATCTTTGTGATCCTCCTGGTCGCCCTATTGTGTCTTGTTGTGGGGGTTTTCTTGAACATGTTGGCATACTTTTGGATAGTCTCCTTAAAAAAGAACTAAGTAATGTTTCTTCACATATAAGGAACACTAATGATTTTTGTGATAAGGTTAAGAATATGCAATGGGACAACACTTATTATTGGGCCACTGTTGATGTAAAGGCCTTATACACCAGCATTAGGACTAAATTTGGCTTGGAGGCTATTTATAATATTTTGGGGGAGAGCCCACGTACTTCATTTATTATTTCATTGTTGGAATTTGCATTGACTCATAATTATTTTTGTTGTGAAGATAAAATATTTTTACAAAAAGAAGGCACTGCAATGGGTGCTAATTTTGCCCCTACTTATGCGATATTATTTGTCATTTTTTGAAACTAGTTTTCTTTATAGGTTGGAATTTTTTCGTAAAAATGTTGTACTTTATTATAGGTATATTGATGATTTGATCTTTGTATGTACTGGTAATATTATGGAATTTGATTAATTTATTACCAGTTTACATTGTAATAGATTTGGTCTTGAATTTACATATGTAGTGAATACTAGTACTATTCAATTTTTGGATATTTTGTTATATGTGGATTCTAATAATAAAGTGCAATATAGACCATATAGAAAAGTTACTGCAACTAATAATTTCTTACATGCCACTAGTGCTCACCCAAAACATTTGATTGAAGCACTTCCTTATGGTGAGTTCAAACGTACCTTTGAACATACCTCAGAAATTAATTTGTTGGATTTTGAATTCAGGGAGGTTAGAAATAGGCTTTTGGAAAGAGGTTATTCTGAATTCTCAATAAAGAATAGTAGTGATAGGTTACTTAACCCTGATTCATACATAAGGAACAAGGATAAAACTTATTATAATAATAAGGTGGACACGCTCCCTTTGAATGATGAGAATAGAATATTTTTAGTCAACAGATATTCGCTTTTTTCACCAATTATGAAAAGTATAGTGGATTTTCTTTGGCCGATTGTTTGTCAAAATGATGAAATAGGTCACTTATTTCCAAACAGAGTATGTTTTTCCTATGGCAGGTATGCAAATTTAAAAGAAATATTAAAGTTCAAATCAAAAGCTAAGATTAACATACTTAATGGGAGCTTAAGTTTAAAAGGTATGTTCAAATGTGGAAATGTAGAATTTGTTCTAAGGTTAAGAATTTAACAGGTAGTTGTATAAATGGCGTAAAATATCAAGCTTTGGATACATTTGATTGTAAATCTTGTGGGGTGGTTTATATTGTTGGTTGTGGGTGTATTCCACCTAAATATTATATAGGGCAAACTAAACGTCAGTTAAAGATAAGAATCATGGAACGCATGGGTGACATTAGAAATGGCAGGATGGAAAGTCCAATTTCTGAGCATTTCAATAGTTCACATAATGGTGTGTTGGATTCTTTGTTCTTTTGTGCTTTGGCTAGGCCTGACACTTATAATACTGGGAATTTCTTACAGAAACTGTTAAAGTTGGAAAGCATGTTTATTTTAAATTTTGGTACATTAAAACCGAAAGGTTTAAATTTGGAAATGAACCTGACTATTTGAGATTTCACTTTAGGTATTTGTACATACATAAAACTTTTCAGATTATGTGTTATTGTACACTAATGCATTAATGTTTTTGTATAAGTAGTTTTCCTAACTATGTAACAGTATTTATTAGTGTATGGTCCCTTTTATTCTGAAGCCTTGTGACTTATTTAAGCAATTGTCTTATTATTCAATTAATTAAGGATGAAATTTTTGTATAAAAGATGCATTAAATTGTGAAAAGGTTATTCCTTTGAAGGCTGTGTAAGCCGAGGTACCAGAATAAACCTGATTGCATCCAGCTCCTGTTTCTCTTTTTGGTGGTTTTCATATTCAAAGTGGCAATGCTCAGATCTGCTCGGAGTTAATGCAGAATGGCACAAAATACACTGAACCAATCGATATTGCCAACATCCTGGCAGACAGGTTCAGTGCAAACTTCACCCCCCCCCCTCACCCACAAAAGGGCCCATAACCATACCAGAAGAATGTAGAGCCCCTGAAATCACAGACACTCTGGTTAAAGCAGCCCTCTCCAAAGCCAAAAACCCAGCATCAATGGGACCAGACGGTGTCCCAGGCTGCATCCTACACAAGCTCAAAGATGAACTAACCCCGCACCTAAACACACTGTTCAAACTCAGCCTGTCCACATGCTACGTACCCATAGAGTGGCGCACAGCAGCGGTTATTCCACTCCACAAAGGTGGAGCCACACCAGACCCCGGGAACTATCGCCCTATAAGCCTGACTAGCTTGGGCTCCAAGGATATGGAACGCATCATCATGGAACTCATTAACAGAGACATTGGGAACCTCCAAATACTGGACCCTACCCAGTTCAGCTTTAAGGGCAGATCATGCGTCCTAAACCTGGTGGACTTTGAGACAGTTACCAAGGCTATAGACGAGGGAAAGGTGGTACACACAGCATACCTAGAACTCGCAAAGGCCTTTGACACCATTCCCCATTCTGGTGTTATAGACAAGCTCACCAGCCTGAGTTGCGGGAGCTAGGTCTGACTCTAAACCAGTTACAAGTGGCATTCCCCAGGGCTCAGTCCTAGGACCCCTCCGGTTTGGCATATACTTCTCAGAGGTACAAGTAAGCACAGGAGGACTATGGCTCACCAAGTTAGCAGACTACTGCAAACTAGGGACTATAATTGACTCATCGGCTGACACAGACATCCTCCAAAAGGGTCTCACTGAGACGGATACCTGGTATCAAAATCATGGCCTCAAGCTAAATGCCAAAAAGTGCATAGTCATCCCCTTTGGAAAAAACAAAGTACACACAAAAATGGAAATTGTAATAAGGTGTATGGGGACCCAAGTAGATAGTAATCTCTCCTTTGATAATCACATTGCCAAAGTGGTTAGAAAATCCTTCTATGTGGCCCACCTAATCACAAAAGGGTTTGCATCCAGATCAATTGTGTCCCTCTAATCATTAGACCCATCATAGAGTAAACGCCCCATTTGGGATGTACCTTACAAGACACCTGCAACAGCTGGAAAGACCACAGAAGTATCTCACCAAGAGGATCACTGGCCTCAAGCAGATGCTCTATGCAGCTCGACTGAAGAAACTCCAGCTGTATTAGGTTGCATACCGCCTACTCCCCCTAAAGAAAACCTTATCCCTTCGAGCCACGCGCTGTAGGGATCTAAACCTCACCACAACAATAAATAGGATGTGCTGGAGGGATAGATTCCTGTCCCAGAGACTTCCCTTGCTTTGGAACAAGATTCCAATCTACATTAGGCAGAGCTCCTCGCTAACACTATTCAAGAGAAACCTTGACAAGTGGATGGGAAATGGAAAGTTTACCCCGGAGATCACTTCAGTGACTCTGCTGGACAGAGGCACAGGGAAGTAATCTAAGGGGGCGGTGAAAGCAAACACATTCTGGCTAGGCTTATAAATGCCTTCGGGCAGATAGCTTAGTACCTACCTATGAATGGAATGCAAAACTGAAAGCATATTGGATGAAAATGAGTACAGATAGGACAGCTACAATGGCAGAAAATGGGTGAAATCAGAAGAAGCTGAGATTTGAAATAGAAAGGAAAATAGTACAACAGGTTAACAGCTTCAGGTATCTGGGAGGGGTGGGTGAGGAGAAGGGAAGTCTGAATGAGATCAAACATAGAAACAGAGGGGCAGTGGCCAACTGACACAGTGTGTCGGGGGTAGTATGTTGCCGCAAAATACCAAAAAAAAGCTGAAAAGTCAAGTGAACAAAGTGGTGTGACCACTACTACTATATGGTACAAAAGTGAAGGTAGAGGAGTTGAAGGATGAAATGTTGGATATGAAATTCCTGAGATGGGTGGTAGGATGCACACTGTGGTACAGATGAAATGCGGACATCAGAGCAGTAACCCAAGCAGCTCCAAATGCAGAAAATGTAAAAGAGAACCAATTATGGTGGTTTTGTCACAATGTGCAGGGAAGCAGAAGATAATATGGTAAGGAAGAATACAAGAGAAGGTTAGGGTAGCCAGCAAAAAGATAGAGATGGATTTTGTGGGAGAAGACTGTGATGGTCAGGCATGACTGTAGAAGGAAGGAGAATGGCATTGAATCGAGAGAGAGAGAGATGGAGAAAGTTGACATGACCCCATATAGAAAATTTGGAAAAAAGGAGGATTGATGATATCATGCTATAACCTGTGATGTAGTTTAGAAGGGTCTCTTGCATACGAAACATTTTCACCCTGAGTCTGGTAGCCTGGAGGATGATACCTTACTTCCCTTTGGGCGCCTTTACTGTAAGAATAAGAATGTGCTAAAAGTCATGAGGGAGGCTAGGAGGCTACCCAGGAATCATACCAAGCAAAATAGAACAGATTATCCCCCTGGTGTAAAAGCAGGAAAGCTACACCTAAATGGATGGATTTGCCTGTTGTTCTCCAGTACCTCTCTAAGCTTTTTGTCTATTCGTTTAACTTTCACTTCAGTGAAGATGTACCTCTGCACGTCTGCCTTCAGCCCCCCCCCCCCCACAAAATTCAGACTACCTGTCAAACAATTCTTGAAGGGCACCCTGCACCTCCTATTCCCCAGGTGGACTTTATTTTTTGTCTAGGATCAACTTTATTCCAGAAAAGCAGACCTTGCCACCCTTTTAACCTGTGGATGTTCTTCATCTCACATTGCTGCAGTCCTTACATATGGGTAGTCCGCTGTCCTCGATCGGCCCGAATACCAAAGTATTAGGCTGACGTCGGTCAAGGCGCTTAAAACTGACATCAGGACGTCAGGGTACAAAAGCGCATGACCGACGTCACATCCTCAGTCTTTTTTGCCGCATGGTCCGATGCAGAAGCAGTGTTGCAAGTGCCGTTCGGCGTTCTGAAATTTTTCGAGTTCGGAGTTTCAGACCGAATCCAAGTTGGCTAAGTACCCCGTTGGGGAATATTTTGGTTTTTTCTTGCCTCAGTGTAATACCGGATGTCAGAAAAAGTGAATAATTGTATTTCTTGTGGGAAACCGATACCGCATAGGGATTATCATTCTTTGTGCATTCCTTGTTTGGGGCCTGAGCACGACGTAGTCGGGTGTCGCTTTTGTGCTAGGTTTAATAAGCGCACTATTAAGCAAAGGTTAGATTGTGCTAGGCTGGTCTTCGGGAAGCGGTGCAATTATAACATGCCGCCGGATACTCCGACGCCCGCTTCTCAAGAAGCGCAAAGACAAAGCGTTAAACCCAGGCAAGATGAGTCGTCCGTTCCGGACGCCGGTTCTTTAGAGGCTTCAATGGAACCGGTGGTTCCGATGGAGGCTTCTCTGGAGTCTCAGGGGGAGACTTTGATTTTGCAGGATGTGGCCTCTCAAGAGGCAGGCCAGGCTGAAGGGGCTTCTCAGGTTTCTGTACTCCCTCCCTTCCCAGGGTGGTTAGGCCCTCTCCTTCTGTTTCCAAGGCTTCTTCCAGAGGCAGGCCAGGTTTAGCTTCTGTTGGTGTCACTCCTAGTTCAGCAGGGTCTGTGCCTAAGAAGCACATGCTTAAAATGGCAGAAGATTTGATTACTCTGATTAGAGGTTCTATGCCCCCTCCTGATAAGAGGCCTAGGGTGGAGCCAGAGTTGGAAAGTTTTGAACAGGCTTCGGATGATTCAGAGTCTTCGGCTGAAGACTTGCAGGAGTACACTCCTTATTCTGATTCTGATGCTGAAGATTCCACTCCTTCTGCTTCTCCTCCAGAGGATTTTTCTTTTTCAGAGACACTTCATTCTATGAGGGAACATTTTAAGTGGGAAGGTCAGGACTTCTCTGATTCACGGAAAAGGCTTAGGGAATTTTTGTTTTTACCTCAACATAGGCCCTTAGCTATACCTCCTGTTCTGGATGTTGTGCAAGATGTATTTTCAGAGGCTTCACTTAATCCTGATTCTCTGCCTCCTGCGTCTGTTAAACCGGATAGGTATTACAGGGTGCCTGAGGCACATAAATATCTCTATAAGAGTCCTAGGGCGGACCCAGAAACTATTAGCCAGGGACCTAAGGGTGTCAGGGCCTCTGTTGTAAAGAATCCGGTTCCTCTAGATAAAGAGGCCAGAGCTTTGGATAGATGGGGAAAGAAGGTCTATACATCTTCTACCTTAGCAATGAGGGCTTTGAATTGCCAGTTTCATATGTTGAAATATCAGAATTTTCTTCTTTCTCAATTGAAATCTAAGGTGGATGCTCTGGCAGAAGGCATTGAGTGTAAAGAATTACAAGATTTGGTGCATGTCTCTGAACAGGTGGGTAAGCATTCTTTACAGTGTGGTTTTGATGCTTTGCAGGCCTCTTCTAGGGTGGCTGCCACTGGTTCAGTTCTTCACAGGCACGCCTGGCTTAAGGATCAGAATTTATCTGACCATGTTAAGACAAGGATTTTGGATGCTCCTTTGCAGTCTGAAGTGTTGTTTGGTCCACCTGTGGAGTCAGTCTTGAAGAAAATGGAAGACAAGGCTAAGTCTATGCAGACTGTTAAAGATTTTTGCAAGTTCAGCCTCCAAGTTTAGTAGAAATTGGCCTGCTAAGGGGTGGACGTATCCTTCTTCTGATTCTCAGTCTAGGGGTAGATCTAGACGTGGTAGGGGCAGAGCTCAGAGTTCCTTCAGACCTAGAACATGGAGTTCACCTGCACAATCTTCGAGTGAGGGCAGGGGCCAGTCCTTTCGTAAACAGGCCCAATGACCTACTGTTTCAGCTGCCAGATCCTTCTTGCCTGGCAGCACCTTTGGGAGGACGGTTGGCACTCTTCAAGGAAAATTGGATTTTAATTACCCAGGACAAATGGGTGTTGGATATCATACACCAAGGTTACAAGTTTTATTTCCATACCTTGCCTCCTTTCAAAGGCATGCCAGACGTTCCTCCTCAGCAAAGACTAGAGGCTCACAAACAGATTTCTAACCGGTCCCTCTGCCAGAAGTGGGCCTAGGATTTTATTCTCGCCTGTTTCTGGTACCGAAGAAAGGGAACACGTGGAGGCCAATTTTGGATTTATCTATCCTCAACACATATCTGGACATTCCCAAGTTCAAAATGTTGACGTTACAACAGCTTTTACCTCTGCTGGGCAAAGATCACTGGATGGTGACTCTGGATCTCAAGGAGGCTTACCTTCATGTTCCTATCAGGCCCAGTTGCAGGAAGCATCTGCGTTTTCGGGCTGGGACTTTTCATTATCAGTTCTCTGCATTGCCCTTTGGCTTATCTACTGCGCCCAGAGTGTTCACAAAGGTTCTGGCTCCAGTGATAGCTTTCTTCAGGCTAAGAGGAATACAAATCTATCCTTATTTGGACGATTGCCTGATTCTGGCTCAAGGAAAGGACGAACTTCTTCATCATTTACAGTATGTGATGGCAGTGTTAAGATGCCTAGGGTATTCTGTGAACGAAATAAAGTCCAGTCTAGTACCCTCTCAGGACATGTGCTTTCTGGGTGTGAGACTGAATACGGCATCCCAGATGGCCTTTTTGACCCCGGACAAACAAAAGACTCTTTCTCTTTATTTCCATCTATTGTCTCGTCAGTCCAGGCTGACTGCAAGGACAGTCCTTCAAGCCTTGGGGTTCATGACATCTTGTATTCTGGTACTTCCCAATGCCAAACTGCATATGAGGAAGCTACAATGGTATCTCAAAAATGTATGGACGCAACACTGCCAAGATATGGACACTGTCATTCGGATAATACCTTGCATTCAAAAGGAATTTTTGTGGTGGGCTCAGGAATGTCACCTAAACAAGGGACTCTCTGTGACCCGACCAGAGGCGAGTCAGATTCTAACGACAGATGCCTCAGACAAAGCTTGGGGAGCTCATCTAAATGGAAAATGGGTACAAGACACGTGGCCTGCCAGACTTCAACATTTACATATCAACTTGAAGGAGATGTTAGCAGTCCAATTTGCATTGATAGCTTTCAAGGATTTACTTCTTCCAGGGCAGGTGTTGATTCAAACAGACAACACAACTGTCATGTGGTACATCAACAAGCAAGGGGGGACACATTCTTACCCTTTATGCAGACAAGCAATGATTTTGTGGGAGACTGCTCTCAGTTTGCAGCTAAATCTTCAGGCAAGGTTTCTGCCAGGAGCACAGAACTCCTTAGCAGATGTGTTGAGCAGACAAATCAGGGATCCCCACGAGTGGAAATTGGATCCTCATGTATTTCAAAAATAGATCTGTTCGCTTCTCCACTAAATTACCAGTTGCCAAAGTTTTGCACAAAAAGGTTTCATCACACAGCTTGGAAAGTGGATGCTCTCTCATTCAATTGGAGCAATCTTCACGTGTATGCCTTTCCACCACTGCCTCTCCTCCCAAAGGTACTCCTGAAGGTCAGACAGGACAAGCCAACCATGATTTTAATAGCTCCGGATTGGCCTCGACAGCACTGGTACCCATTACTGAGAAGTCTGGTACGGGAGCCTCCATGGCCTTTGCCTTCGATTCCACACCTGCTGTCTCAGGAGAACAGTCACCTACTCAATGTCAAACTTCAGTCTCTGCATCTAACAGCCTGGCATATTCTGATGTCCTTCATGGATGCATCTGCAGTCATAACAACTGGGTTGTCCTGTCGTCAGGCAGCCCTTCAGTCGGCCGGATTCCAAAGTCCGGGTCCGGCTTCGGCTGATGTCGCACTTCACCCGACGTCATCTCTGTTGGTCTGCGGGTATAAAAGCATCAGCCGACGCCATTTTCCTCGGTCTTTCTTGCCGCGTGGCGCCCGAAGCAGAAGCTGTTCGCAAGTGCCGGTCGGTCGGATCCAGAGATTACTTCTACCGAATACTACTTCGAAGACTTCTAAAGCTAAGTACCCCGTTGGGGACTCTTTCTTGCCTCAGCCGATGTCAGAAAAAGTTAATAATTGTTTAACCTGTGGGAAACAAATACCTCATAAAGATTTCCACTCTTATTGTCTGCCTTGTTTAGGCCCAGCCCACGACGTAGCAGCCTGTTCGGCCTGTGCTTCTTTCAACCGACGAACGCTTAGGCGTCGGTCGGAGTTTGCAGAACAGTTTTTCGGTTCTGATTTTGCGTACATTATGCCGTCGGATCCTCCGACTACCCAATCTGCCAAAAACGCAAAGATAAAGACCGACACCGCGGTCCGCGGTTTCGGCCGAAACCATGGTTAAGCAAATCATGAGTGTCTCGGTTTCGTCGAAACCGAGAAAACTGATCAAAGTACAGCTGAACCTATCTCTACAACTGAGGCCCCTGCTACCACTCTTGAATCGGCCTCAGAAATTTTATCCACTACGGTGGTTGCCACTGACTTATCAGACACCATTCCCTTGGATGTCTCTACCCCAGCACGTGGTGCTGCTAGGCCTCCAGCAGCCATGTCCATTAAGGCCTTCGCCAGGGCTAAAGCAGCCAAGACTACTAAGACAGTGCCTGTTAAACCCCCCACAACCAGGCCCTCTTCTAGTTCTCAAATGCTTACTTTGGCAGAAGATTTAATTTCATTAATTAGAGGATCTCAATCTCACCCAGACAGGGCCTCTCAGCCCCCAGAGAAGAGACCTAGGGCAGAGCCCCCTGAGCCAGTGTCCTCTGATGATTCTGCTGACGAATCAGACATAATGGACCAGCCAGAGGCTCCTTTCTCCAATTTTGAAGATTCTGATGCTGAAGAATCCATTCCAGCTGCTTCCCCACCAGAAGAATTCTCCTTTGGGGAAACCTTACATGCCATGCGAGAGCAGTTCCAATGGCAGCAACAGGATTTTCCAGACTCCAGAAAAAGACTTAGGACCTTTCTGCACCTCCCACAGCACAGGCCCTTAACTATACCTCCTGTTCTCTCTGTGGTGGATGATGCTTTCAATGATGTCTGCTCTGCTCCAGATTCTTTACCCCCAGCCCCTGCCAAACCAGACAGATTTTACAGGGTGCCAGATACTCATCACCACCTTTACAAGGCCCCACTTGCAGACCCCGAAACTATATCCCAGGGTCCCAAGGCAGTAGCCGCGACCATAGCTAAAAACCCTATTCCTTCTGAAAGGGAAGCAAGGTCATTAGACAGATGGGGTAAAAGGTCTACACTTCAGCTACTCTCTCAGCTAGAGCTTTAAACTGTCAGTTTCACATGATACAATACCAAGAGTTTATGCTTGATCAGTTAACTAAAAACTAACCACTGATGAATCTCTTGATAAGAAATATGTATTAGAAATGGTAAATAACATACAACAGGTTAGCAACCATTCCTTAAAATGTGGCTATGATGCACTGGAGGCTTCATTTAGATCAGCCATGACTGGCACAGTGATAAGAAGGCATGCATGGCTAAAGGAGCAAGCTTTACCGGATCATGTTAAAGCTAAGTTGCTAGATGCTCCTATGGATAAGACAAGTTTGTATGGTACACCTGCCCAGCAGGTTATGAAGAAAATGGAAGAAAAGGCAAAATCTGTTCAAACGGTTAAAGATTTCTTGCAGGTTCAACCCCCAAGGTTTAGCAGGAACTGGCCTGCCAAAAATTGGTCCTTTCCTGACTCCACAAAATTTCAAAGGGGCAGGAATAGACGTTCCAGAGGCAGAAACCAATCCAGAGGAGGTGCCTACAGAGGACGACAGTGGCAAGGTAACAACAGAGGCACAGACACAACCACTGCCACTACATCAGCACAACCACAGTGACTTAACCCTAAATCCGCCTACCAGGGAACAAATAGCAGCTCCTCTAGGTGGAAAGTTAACCTTATTTTCAAAGAACTGGCACTACATAACAAGAGACAAGTGGATTTTACAAACCATAGATCAAGGTTACCGGTTTCACTTCCACACTTTACCAGTCAAAAGAGGAATGCCAAATCTACCTCCAAATCAAAAAACAGAGGCACTACAACAGATAATGGAGTTAGCAAACATGAGAGCTGTGGAAAGAGTGCCAACAGCAGAGCAAGGAAAGGGGTTCTACTCCAGACTATTCCTAGTTCCAAGAAAGGAAAAAAGTTGGAGACCAATTCTCGACCTGTCCACCTTAAATACATACATCATTGTCCCAAAATTCAAAATGCTGACCCTACAGCAACTTCTTCCCATGCTGGGCAAGGAGTCTTGGCTGGTAACTCTAGATCTCAAGGAGGCATACTTGCACGTCCCCATTCGACCAATCTGCAGAAGATACCTCAGATTTCTTGCAGGATCAGAGCACTATCAATTCTCAGCATTGCCCTTTGGCTTATCTACTGCCCAGAGTATTCACAAAATGCCTGGCATCAGTAATCGCCCATTGCAGACTACAGGGAATTCAAATTTACCCATACCTGGACGACTGCCTGCTACAAGGGGACAACAAAAGCAAGCTGACAACAGATTTACAAAGGGTCATTTACTTGCTACAAGCACTGGGATACACAGTCAATTTACAAAAGTCAAGGCTGATACCATCCCAAACAAGGACATTCTTGGGCTGAATTGGACACAGTAAAACAAATGGCATTCCTGACTACAGAAAACAAAAGAACTCCCTCTTTACTTCTTGGCACTAACAAAACTGAACAAGTTAACAGCAAGAAAAGTACTGCAGGCCTTGGGCTTCATGGCATCATGCATAATCTTGGTCCCATTTGCCAGACTACATATGAGAAAACTACAGTGGTACCTAAAGAATTTATGGTCCCAACACAGACACAGCCTAGAAACAGAAATCCCACTAATTCCATGCTTAAAGCAGGAGTTCCTATGGTGGGCTCAGGCATGTCAGTCAAACCCAGGCCTACCCTTTCGCAGATGTCAAGCAAGCCAGACCATCACAACAGACGCTTCAGACCTAGGATTGGGGCCCACATGCTGGACAAATGCGTGCAAGGATTGTGGACACAGGATCAACTTCACCTGCACATCAACCTAAAAGAAATGCTGGCAGTAAAACTGGCAATCCAAAAGTTCAAACCATTTCTCCAAGAGGGCCAGTTGATGATAAGGACAGACAACACCACAGTCATGTGGTACATCAACAAACAGGGAGGCACTCATTCATACCCCTATGCAGAATGACTTTGGAGCTGTGGACCCTGGCACTCAGCTACAACATCCAGTTACAGGCAATATTTGTACCGGGAAAAGAAAATACTCTAGCAGACATATTAAGCAGAACCACATCGGATGCCCACGAATGGAAGCTGCACCGGGACATCTTCAAGACCATCTCAAAGAAATGGGGAATGCCTCAGATAGATCTATTCGCATCACCTCTCAATCACCAGCTCAAAAGTTCTGCACAAGGACATTCCACCCACTAGCATGGAAAGTGGATTCGCTCTCCTTCAGCTGGAAAGGCCTAACAGCATATGCATTCCCACCTCTTCCCTTGATACACAAAGTACTACTAAAAATCAAGGAAGAACGTCCAAGGATAATCCTGATAGCTCCAAACTGGCCAAGACAACACTGGTACCCACTGCTGAAGAGCATGTCTCGAACAATATGTGGCCAATACCCTGATGCCTTTGATGTTAACTCAGAACAACTACAGCATCATACATCCAAACCTAAAACGTTGCAACTGACTGCATGGAACATCACATAGCAGCAGCTAATCCAGAACTTTCCCAAAGAGTTAAAGACATTATTCTTGAAGCACGCAGACCTTCAACAAGAAGGAACTATGCTGGAAAATGGAAAAGGTTTGTCATTTGGAGTACGGAAAGAGGAAAAGATGTGTCAAACATAGATATGCCTAACATTCTGGAGTATCTGGCGAACTTCTTCATTCAGGCCTGTCCTACTCCTCCATCAAGATACATGCATCAGCTATTTCAGCAGAATACAGCTTTGATCCACCTGTTTTTCGCACCCTTTGCTCAGGCAGTTCCTCAGAGGAATCAAGAATGTAAAACCTCCAAGGAAACCACCATTACCAGCTTGGGACTTAAACTTTGTGCTAGAAAAGTTGACACTATCACCCTTTGAACCAGCAGCAACAGCAGACCTACAACACCTGTCATGGAAAACTGCTTTCCTACTGGCAATTACTTCAGCAAGGAGGGTTTCAGAACTACAGGCCTTAATGGCAGTGCAACCCTTCCTAATCTTCCACCAAGATAGAGTGTCCATGAGGACTAATCCTACATTTATGCCTAAGGTGGTATCCAGAGTGTCTTTAAACCAGGCAATCCACCTACCTACCTTCTTTCCCAACCCACAAAACAGAGGGAAAGAATACTGCATACCTTGGATGTACATAGACAGCTACGCTACTACTTGGACAGAACAAAAATAGCAGAAAGACTGACCAACTTTTGTAGCCTATGCAACAGGAAGGGAAGGAAAAGCTATTTCCAAACAGACAATCTCCAAATGGATAGGAAATTGCATACGATTCTGTTACTCCTTCCATGGAAAACCAATTCCACAGAACATAAGACCTCATTCTACAAGGGCAACAGCCACTACCACAGCCTTCTTACGAGGAGTGGCAACCAAAGACATTATTGAGGCGGCTACTTGGACCTCCGTGCATACATTTGCCAAGCATTATAATTTGCCTCTATATTCCAGATCCCGAGCAGGGTTTGCCACTGCTGTACTGCAAGGGATCCTAAACACACCATAATCTACTTTTATCCTCGTGCCCTAGCTGGCTATGGTATTCTACCCAGTTGTTATGACTGCAGATGCATCCATGAAGGACATAGTACAGTTTTGTACCTACCATAAATGTAGATGTCCGAACTGGATAGCATCTGCAGTCAGGATTACCCTCCCTCCTTCCCCTCTGTGGTACTCCTAGGGTGTTTACCCTCCTAATAGCTAGCTGGTGGGGGGGAGTCTTTTATGGTGTATTTGTGTGTATATATGTACATACATGCTTATTTTTGTGTTTACCTCTATCTTTTTGGAAACATTGGCATCTATCCAAATTTTAGCCTTCAAGAGGGCTACGGGCATCTGGGGCAAGAAACACTGAGGAAAATGGCGTCGGCTGATGCTTTTATACCCGAAGACCAACAGAGATGACGTCGGGTGAAGTGCGACATCAGCCGAAGCCGGATCCGGACTTTGGAATCCGGCCGACTGAAGGGCTGCCTGACGACAGGACAACCCAGTTGTTATGACTGCAGATGCTATCCAGTTCGGACATCTACATTTATGGTAGGTACAAAACTGTACTTTTTAAACCCTGAAGGGTCTCAGCTTCCACAACAAGTTTTGAATGTTATTTTGGAGGCCAGAAGGCCTAGTACAAGGAAAGTTTACGCAGATAAATGGAGGAGATTTTTAATTTGGAGTACAGCAAAGGACTTTGATGTTTCTAAACCTAATTTAAGTGTTGCTCTTCAATACCTTACTGAGTTATTGGACAAAGGTTTGTCCTTCTCCTCTATAAAGGTTCATGCTGCAGCAATTTCTGCTCACTATGACTGTGACCCACCTTTATTTTCTCATCCTTTGTTTAAGCAATTCCTTAGAGGGGCAAAGAATATAAGACCCCCACGTAGAGCTCCTACTCCTGCTTGGGATCTCAATTTTGTGTTGGAGAAACTCACTCTACAACCTTTTGAGCCTGCAGCTACTGCCGAGTTGAAATATTTATCATGGAAGACTGCTTTTTTGTTGGCCATTACCTCTGCGAGAAGGGTTTCTGAATTACAGGCCCTTATGGCGGTTGAGCCTTTCTTAATTTTCCACAAGGATAGGGTATCTTTGCGTACTAATCCTTCCTTTATGCCTAAAGTGGTTTCAAGTGTGGCTTTAAACCAAACTATTAATTTGCCTACTTTTTATGCAAACCCCCAAAATAAAGGGGGAAAGATTTTGCACACTTTGGATATACACAGACAGTTGCGATATTATTTGAGCAGAACTAAAGGGTTCAGGCAGTCTCAGCAGTTATTTGTTTCATTTGCTTTGGGTTCTCAGGGCAAACCTGTTTCAAAACAAACTATTTCTAAGTGGATTGGTTTTTGTATTGCTTTCTGTTATTCCCATCATGGTAAGGAGATTCCAGCTGGGATTAGGCCTCATTCCACTAGGGCTACTGCCACTTCTACAGCTTTTTTAAGGGGGGTGGCTACTAAAGATATTTTGGAGGCAGCTACTTGGAGTTCAGTGCATACTTTCTCTAAGCATTACCACCTTCCACTTTACTCTAAATCTAGGGCTGGATTTGCCACTGCAATTTTACAGGGCATTTTGGCAGCTCCTAATGCTTTATAGTTTTGCCATCCTCCCTTACCTCTGCTTTGGGATTCTACCCATATGTAAGGACTGCAGCAATGTGAGATGAAGAACATAGTACAGTTTTGTACCTACCATAAATGTTCGAAGATCCACATTGCTGCAGTCCAATTTTCCCTCCCTCCTTCCCCTCTGTAGTTTGAGGTGGTTGTGTGGTTTGGGTTGTAAATATTGTAAATATGGTTAGTGCAGGGGTGGTTGGTTGTTCTTTGCTGTTTTTTGGCTTTGGCCTTTCTTTTTAGGGCCTTCTGACATCTGGGGCAAGAAAAGACTGAGGATGTGACGTCGGTCATGCGCTTTTGTACCCTGACGTCCTGATGTCAGTTTTAAGCGCCTTGACCGACGTCAGCCTAATACTTTGGTATTCGGGCCGATCGAGGACAGCGGACTTACCCATATGTAAGGACTGCAGCAATGTGGATCTTCGAACATCTACATTTCTGGTAGGTACAAAACTGTACTTTACTGGAACATTAACCCTTTTTTCACTTGGTAAGCTGCCTTTTTTAACTACAGTCACAGCATCCAAAATAGTCTCAGAGCTCCAAGTCCTGACATGCAAAGACAAGTTTCTGGTATTTCACAAAGATAGTGTACTTATGCACACCAGCCTCTCCATTCCCCCCCCCAAAGTCTTTACTGAAATAAATCTGAACTAATATGTCTGATATTTCTCATCATTGCACCTTTAATAAAAAAGAAATAATTTTTCAGTCATTGCCTGTTCAATTGACATGCTACCTGGACAGAAATAAGGAAATTAGAAAGACAGACCAACTGTTTGTTGCATATGCTCAAAACAAAAAAGGTTTGCCTTTGCCCAAGTAGGCTATTTGTAAATGGATATCTCACTACTGCAGTATTTTTGTCACAAGGCCTGTGGCATTCCGTCCTTCAAGATCAGATTCTACCAGGGCCCGAGCTACTAATATGTCCTACCTGAAAGGGGGTTACCACATGTTCTTCTGTTCATACTTTTTCTAAACATTACAGACAATATCAATCATATCCGGGGTTAGAGATGGATTTGCATCTGCTGTGCTGAACTGCATGCTGCCTACCTCCTCCTCTTCTACCAGGTAATCAAACCACACCCTACCATATTAGAGAACCGCTCTGGTTATCTTTCTTGAAGTTATGACTGCAACTGTGTTCCACATGAAAAACATAGTACAGTTATGTAATTGGCTTACCATAACAGTAGCTGTTCCATTGTGGTCACTGCTGTAGTTCAGGGTTTCCTTTTACCATCCCCTGCCTATTCTTGGTTACCTAGGGCGATGGTGGATACCCCTGTCACTTCCAGGCTTCCCTTGGTCCCTTTGTCTCCTTTCTTCTTGTGCTTTCTCATTGGTCACCTTCCATTGAAACTGTATCTGAGGTCAGGATCCATTGGAATGTAATCACCATTACAGCATATTCTGTCTAGTCTGACAATAACGCAAAGGATGCAAGAAATAACCAAAGATGACATGAGTGAACTTCACCATTTATATCAAGTACAGGGCGGTATCTAAGGTAAGTTAATTTTTATAACTGTGCTTTTTATTTCAAGACAAATAGCATTTTGCTTTCTGAGGGAGTACAAAAGCAGAACATGAACCCATTAATTTAAGTAAACAGACAGCCAACATGTGTGATCAAATGGTACTTACAAGTCTTTCTAGCGTCCTTCTTAAATTAAATTCTTGCATTGAGTAAAGCAGAGTTATTCTAATTCCATATTCAAACTATTATCTAAAGTACCAAAGATAAACCAGAATCCAACAGTCAGTACCCACACAAGGACTCCAAAATTCCACGTTTATTTTGAAAACTGTTGTAAAATTTGCTAAAAAACTATTCAACATAACACTGAACGGTTGAGAGCTTTTGTCTTAATGAATTGACATCAGCAGAACCATCAGTCGAAGTCATGCAGACCTATAAATAACATTTTTCACTCACACGGCCTTTAAAAACAACCAGTGGTAGCTGTTTTATGCAAAAAGACACACCTACCAATACTCCTTCATTAATTGTAAGCATAAAGTTATAAAAAATGAGCTAAAACTGAAAGATTCTGCACGGATCATCAGGGAATTGAACCATGGTCGTCCACATGGCAAGCAGGAATAGTCTCCACTGTACTACCTTTGAAACACCATCCAACACTAAGAATGGTGAAAGGATAAAATATACAATAACAGCAAGTAATAGATTTACAGCTTGCTTTCTTTTTTTCACCAAATATTTTTTTATTATTTCAAATAAGATGTCTTAAGAAACATTACATGAAATATAGATAAATAACATATTTACAATTCTAAAACATTACTAACTTCAAACCATTATATAACTATTTACATTGGTGTCTATGCAAATAACATCGAAATTCTATATTATATAAAGTTAGAAACATAAGATGATACATCTTCGTCATCTTTTTGAGTATTTCCAGTACTTTCATCCAAGAGTAATAGTATGAAGTAGATCTTTTAGTTCTGTTCTTCACTGTTAATATTTCCATGTGAGCAACTGTTGATGTTAAATTCATAAATTCCTTGAACGTAGGAGAAGCCTCATTTTTCCAGTGTATAGTTATGACCATAGGATTTTAGTGTCTTTTTTTGGTACACAGTTTGGAATAGAATTGAATAAAATTATAGACTTTGTTAATTGAAAATTATCATTATAAACAGTCTGAAAAAATAGTTAATAGACTTCCAGTACATATTGAGACATATACATTCATAAAAAAACGTACAGCTTGCTTTCTTAAGTTCATTATGTAATTAAACATTTTCATTCAAGCCTGGTGGATGTGTAGCATCCAGCTTGAGCTGCCAGTGCAGTTTCCTGTTCAGCAGTTTATTACGCCAGTCACCCACATAGGCTGAAGCATCCACCTGCTCAATAACTGAAAATGCAAAACCAGCAAAGTCAACACTTTGGCAAGAGCACTCTTACTATTAGCATGTTGAATACTATATACACGTTGGCAGATTCTTTTATTCAAAGCATTATCCGTTTTGCCTATGTAAAACATGGAGCACTGGACACAGCATGCAAAATACACTACTCTCTTGGGTAAACAATTGAATCTACCACCTTTACCCTCCTTATTGATTGTCTGAAAAATCGGATCATTATAATCAGACTCAATGAACTGGCCTTGTTTACATCTACCGCATTTCCTGGTGATGTTTGTAAATGTATCTATAGTGGTAATGAGAGGCTTCTGCAGTAAATTTGTGATATTAAATTTGTTTCTGTACATAAAAGTAGGTCAATTTCCTAGTGTCATTGTGGCACTGAAAAATGTCCCGGTTCTGAATAATGCCTTCTATATTTTTGGCATCAACGGTGTAATGTAACACCATATTATAACTAGTGTTATGAGACACAGTGTAGCCACTGTTAAATTCCTGGCCACCACAAAGACCGTATTTAGTAATAGGGGCATAGACGTCTTTCCTTTTTTTGACTAAATATATAAGCACTTGCTTAAACATAAGTATGTGTGGAGTGCTGTGTGACCAGCAACAAATGCTCTATAATGCATTTAGTGCTATGACTGTGTTTTGTATATAGTTACAAATACTATATACACAAATATGAATGATTGCTTCTTCTTAGGTGGACTCCTTGTTGACATAAGAGCTTTTGAAACTTGTAAAAATCGGGTTCACATAAATATATTTTTTGTCAGAATGAATGTTATATAAATACCAGTGCAAGAAGAATTGGCATGTAAAGGAAAAGCTGAGATATTTGGCACTTGTCCACTACAGATCTGAGTAATTAAAAAGATGAAAACATTTGTCAGTTCTTACAAAACTGTTAATTGCAACTTGATATTTTGCACACTTTGGGCAAACCACATTACAATGGTTTAAAACCTATCTGAAAAACAGAAATTTTCAAGTCTTTGACAACAACTCATACTCTGAATCAGATATTTTCAACATACCGCAGGGCTCTGTGCTTGGGATGTTGCTTTTCCCCCCTGTTTATTAATGACCTAATTTACAATCCCCCACATCTCAATTTAGTTATGTATGCTAATGACATCTTACTTTGGTAGTTTAACAAAAAGATCCATGAACTTCAGAAAAACTTATGAACTTGGTTTTCTTTGCTCTTTAATTTTCCCTACAGCAATTATATTGTCATTAATCCAAAGAAATCTAGTATTATGCTATTGGTAGTCATCAAACATTATAATTTCATAGGTGTATACTAGGCTAATGACCGCTGGAGTCCTTGTAAGCCTAGCCATGCACCTCAAATGTGACCCACAAATTTGATCTCTATAGGGTTGATTTACTGACTGCCTTTGTCCATCAGAGACCTAGGCATTAGACCATGGGTGGATTACCAATTACCTATCCATTAGTCCAAGTTGCTTTTGTAAAGGGTTAGGGAAGAACTCCGCTTCACTTGAATGGGGAAGCCTGTTCCAGGAAATGGGAATTTTCTGAAAAACATATCTGTCTTTCAAACATGTCCTGTTTATGTTGCAAACAAAATGTAGGTCTTTTAGTCTAGTAGTTCTGATGTTTTGCACATGTACAAAAGGTTCCTCAAAACAGGGTCCAGGGATGCCCTATACGCCAGGCAAAGACTTCCTTGCAGACGTCTGTATGATACCAAGTAAAGAGACAGGACTTTGTAAACATATGGGGGTGTCCTCTACCAGCATAGGATTCATATTGTCCAAGAAATTTGTAGTTAGTAATTTGTACTTTTTCCTGTTGTATAACACACATTTGTGGAGCTTTTTTCCCCTGGGCCTTCACTGAAAAGGGCTCTTGCATGGCCCAGTCAGACTATCCTGGTAAACAAGTGCAAATAAATAAACAAATACTCTGAAACATCTACAGGAAGCTCAGATCATCATCTCCTTTCAGCTTATTTCGGTTAGGGGTCACCACAGCGGAACAACAGTCCGCAGAACGATTGGCAGTGGAGTTTTACAGTGCCGAGTTGCCAGCCCCGGCACCCAACCTTCCACAGAAGGTGCACAGATGCACACACTCACACCTAGAGCCAATTGAAAGTGTCCAATCCTTCTACTGTTTGCACTTTTTGCTCTTTTAATAACAAAAAAAAACATGCAGCAACTAACCTGCGTCAGTTCTTGGAGTGTTTTCTATGAGATGTATGATCTAAAACATTCTGTTTAGATAATTAAAAGAATTTACTTATTTCACTGCACTGAAGGCATGCACAAGAAAGTCTTGTTCTGGATCCCAAGGCTCAGTCAACTATTAACACATTTCTAAGAGTACATACAAATATTTCAAGCACAGGCAATAATGTCCTTCTAGCCTTCTTGTAGACCAAAACTGTTGTTCCTATAAGTGTCCAGCTGCTCTTAAAATTATCTAAACTAGTGCTTTCTTTAATGTAACTTGGTAGTCTATTCCTTGCATCAGCTACTCTCTGAGAAGTAGTAAATACACTTATAATTCCTATAGAATCTTTTTTTTTAATTTCTCCAAGTCTTTTGGAGTTCTGAATCTTACCATGGTGATTATGTCCTTTTCAGATACCTCTCCTGCCCATCCCACTGAAGAGGTACCCATGAAGAGACAGTGCAAGAGGAAGCACTTAAACTCCCCTGAAGAGTCTTAACACTGAAGGTACCGACTTCGATGAAGGGGAAGGTTCCCCAAATTCACCCCTGGAAGTTGTCTCCTTTGGAGACATTCTAGATATATTAAAACAGAGGGGTGGCTGGACTTCCCTCCTTCCTCAGAGGAATTGGTATACCTGGAGGCTTTTCATGCCCAACCCTCTACCTCTTGGATCTCTCCGCCCACTGACAATCTCATTAAATTGATTGCTCCGCGAGCTTGGAAAATATCTGATTCTATTGAGCCAATCCCAGAGAGACAAGAAACATTCTGTCAGCCCCTCAGGATCAGCAACATTGGGCGAAGAGAATACCAGTAGATGCCATAGTGGTAGCAGCAGCCACTAAGAATGAACTTGCTGATGAGTCTTACCATCCATCCTTCTAATAGAGTCTAGGATGATGGATAGATTCGGGAAGCATGTATACGCTTCATCGACATTTGCACTAAGGTCCTTGAATTACATGGCACATTTCACGATACTTCAATGAGATCTGATAAAAGAACTATCAGATACTCTGACAGCAGCAGTAGCTGAAGGAGTTTGAGACAAAGTAGCTTCTCAGCTAGCAACCCTAAATTCTTTCCAACTCATCCATGAGGCTAATTGCACATGCTGCCGAAGGGATGACGAGGGCAGCGAGTTCAGGCGTAGCCATTAGAAGACATTCCTGGATGTGCTTATGTGAATTTGTGGACCCATTTAAGTCTTCTTTCATCAATGCTCCGATCTGATGCTATCCGTGTCATTATTGATCACAGATGGATCTGACATTGGACCGAGATAACAACTAAGAAGACCGCTCCTGAGGTTAAGCTCCTCCCCTTGCCAAAATCCCTTGCTACCCACAACTCTCAGATCTCATTTGCCTCAACTTCCTTCAAGACATAATTCCTGTATCTCAAGCAATTAGATTAAGGTAAGTAGCTTTTTTCATTTTCTTTTGGGTTTTTTTGGCTACCTCTTCTCCTGCCTTACCATCTATCTCCCTCAGGTAGTTTCCTCCCCTCCCAGTAATCTTTGAAGTATTTTTTAACCCCCTTTCCTGAGTTCCCGCCCTTTTTTTATTCCTCCCTTTCTTCTCTTTCCCTCCACCCCTTTTGCTGTTGTGCAGTGTGTGTGTGTGTGTGTGTGTGTGTGTGTGTGTGTGTGTGTGTGTGTGTGTGTGTGTGTGTGTGTGTGTGTGTTTGTGCATGTGAGATGTCAGAAAAGCCCACTGGTTTTAAAACGTGCTCCTCATGCAGTCAGAAAATGCCACATTCTGACTTGCACTTGGAGTGTGTGTACTGTCTAGGAGAAGCCACATCTGGAGGTTGAATGCGGATTCAACCCCAGGTCTCTCCTGGACCACAGGGATAAGCTCCTTCTAAAAGGTTTGGCCAAAGGGAGTCCCTTGGTTTCGGGTTCACCTTCTAAACCTTCTTCAGATCCCAAGAGGAAGTCTTCATCCTTGAAGGATTCCCCTGCTATAAAAATGGGGCTCTTGGATCACAGCTCCCCAGATCCAAGTCCAGCCTCCCTAGCTTTGGATCCAGGCTTTTGTGCTCAGAGAGCACCGGCTTCCTCTGTCAAATCCAAGACCTCGGAAGTCTAGACAGCCATTGGATCCGACCACGATACCTTCTACGCCCTCTGATCCAAGCAGACCCTTGGATCTGACAGTTTTGTTGGATCGATAGTTATTGCAGGCTCCCCCACCAGACCTAGGAGATCAGATCCGGGGCTTTCAAGCAGGTCTCCTTCTCAAGACTGCAGGCCCTCAGCTAGGTCAGACCATTCCTCTCTTTCTTCCCGTTTGACCAGGAGTCTGCTTCCCCTCAGATTAGGGATAGGATGATGAGCTTTCTCAAGGCCCAAATCAAGTTGGGGTTGTTGCCATCCCCTGCCCACTTGCCCAGGGGATCCTTGCCATCCACAGAACTCCTCTTTCCTTGACCAACCCTCCCAGGATCAGGGCATCTCTAGGGAGAGGCCAACAGTGTTGGGCATTGCTTCCCTTCCTACACCATGTGGGTCCCTAGTGGGTTCAGCTCCATTGCCCTTGGAGTTGGAAGTGCCTTGGCCCCACGAGGTTGGTGGGGGTAACTGGGGAGTGGGTTTGGGACTGGAGCTTTCAACCTGTTCCCTCCCTCTGGGGGCCTCCGCTTTGGACAGCTCGGGGCCGATATCTGCAGACATCTGTGCTGCCTCGGGGTCACCCCTTCCTTTCCAGTTGGCTGTGGCTGGTGGGGAGGAGGAGGGGGGCTTCTTCCATGCCATCAGCCTTCTGGACGATAGGGAAGACTATCTGTAGCTGGGCAGCTGCCTCTACCTCTGCTCTGGATGCTTCCCAGCATCACCTGACATTGGGTGGTGAGACCTCATCATCCTACCAGGGTCAGCCCTCCTGTGAGCTTCTTCAGATGGCCATTGCCACCATCGAGGCCCCTTCCTCTTCCAAGTCCTCCCCAGAACCCCCCCCCCCCCATGGAGAAGCCTCCTCAGAAGTAGACATGCAAGAGGAAGCACCTGGACTCCCCTCAAGAGCCCCTCACTGAAGACATGGATTTCGAGGAAGGAGACGGGAACCCCAGACTTCTGTCTGAAGAGGTGTCCTTTGGGTAAATCCTCAGGATCCTTAAACAGCATGGCGGTTGGTCTACCCCCACCCTGTCTTCAGAGGAATCTGTGTTCCTGAAGGCCTTCGGGATGGGTCCATATTCTACTTTGGTATCTCCCCTGCCAATGAGCTTATCCAGCTCATATCTAGCAGGGCATAGAAGGAGCCAGACACAGTGGAACCAGTTCCTAAGAAAGCTGATAAGTTCCAAAGTCCCCTAAAGACTAGGCTTTTTGGAGCAAGGGTGTTCCCATTGATGCTATTGTGGTGGGCATAGCTACAAAAAAGGAGCTTGTTGAGCAGAGCTTGCAAGGTCCATCCCCCAAACTGGGAGTCCCAGGCAATTGACTGTTTTGGGAAGCGTGTGTTTGGCTTGGCTACATTTGGACTGAGAGCAACCAACAACATGGCACACTTTACCCGGCTGCAAAGGGACTTGCTATCAGAGCTCTCCACTTCTCTTTCTGAGTTGCTACCTCTGGAGAGTCTCAAATTGGTCTTTCCGAAGCTGTCTACTGTGACTTCCCTGGCTTACACCTTGATGAGGTTGATCTCCAATGCAGTGGAGGCCACCTCTCAAGCAGCGGGCACTGGCATTACCATTGCCTTTGCAGGTTTGCGGAACCTTTCAAGGCATCTTTCACCAATGCCCCTTTTGACGGTTCAACTCTGTTTGGCCATTGGCCAATCGATCAAAGAAACTTTAACCCATAGTGAGGAGGTGGGAAAAACTCTGTCTGCAGTTAGGATCAAGTTCTCTACTCCCTGGTGATCCTTTTCCAAAAATCAGAGGAGTAGTAAGAAATTGTGGATGTTCATCGTGTTTCACTGTTGCAGTAATTACAATTGGGTTATCCTGCTGGCAGGCTACCCGTAGTCGGCCCGAGTTCCAAAGTCTAGGTCCGTCATCGGTTGCTGTCGCATCCTCCCTGACATTAGTGCACCATGGGTATAAAAGATGCAGCCGATGCCATTTTCCTCGGTCTTTCTTGCCGTGCGGTGCCTGAAGCAAAAGCAGTTTGTAAGTGCCGGTCGGCAGACTCCTGAAGTGTTTCAAATTCGAATTTCAGATCTGAAGTCTTCATTAAAGCTAAGTACCCCGTTGGAGAAACTTTTTTCTTGCTCCAGACCGATGTCAGAAAAAGTTAATAACTGTATTTCTTGTGAGAAGCAAATACCTCATAAGGATTTTCATTCTTATTGTATTCCTTGCCTAGGCCCTGACCATAACGTTGCTAGTTGTCGGTTTTGTGCTAGATTTAACCAACGCATTATTAAGCGTCGGTACGATTTTGCATTCCATTACTTTGGCAGAAGATTTAATTATATAATGCCGTCGGATCAGCCGACTACCGGAGTTTACAAAAAACGACAAGAAAAGGACAGGCATCCGAGATCCAAAACCAACGACGCGGTTTCTTCTAGGCCTGTCGCCGGTTCTCAGTGAGGCACTTTTGCAGCCCCTGATGCCCGCTACCTCAGAGCCACAGGCCGCTTCTGACTCCCACGTGGAGCCGACTAGGCCTCTGGAAACTCGGGGTTTTGGACACTTGGAAACTATTCCCTCAGATGGGTCCGGAGCCACTGAGCAGGCATCGGCTTCTGAGGGTGTTTTCAGGCCTACACAGTTATATGTGAAACCTACTTCAGCTACAAGGACTAAAGCAGCTCTAAAGTCAAAGAAACAAGTACTGCATTCACCTGGATAGGCCTCCATGCCTAAAAAGCAGATGCTTAAAATGGCCGAAGACCTTATTACTTTAATCGGGGTTCCCATCCCCCTCCTGATAAGAGGCCTAGGCAAGAGTTAGAATATGTATCTTCAGACCAGGTTTCCATTTCCTCTGATTTCTCCTCTGAACAGGATTACTCTATTCCTCCCTATGAGGATTCTGATGCTGAAGAATCTATCCCTTCAGCCTCTCCTCCTGAGGATTATTCTTTTGGGGAAACCCTGCATACTATGAGGGAGCATTTCCACTGGGAGAGCCAAGACTACTCAGAATCCAAGAAAAGGCTTAGAGACTTCTTTATTGCCCCAGCACAGGCCCCTTGCTATCCCGCCTGTTTTAGACATTGTAGATGATGTATTTTCAGAGTCCAGTCTTTCTCCAGACTCTTTACCACCAGCCCCTGTTAAGCCAGACAGATACTATAGGGTTCCTGATTCACATAAATTTCTCTATAAGAACCCTGCAGCTGACCCAGAAACCATCTCTCAGGGTCCCAAAGGGGTCAAGGCTTCTACTGCAAAAAACCCTATGCCCTCTGATAGGGATTCTAGGGCCCTAGACAGATGGGGCAAAAAGATTTACACCTGTGCTACCTTGGCTGTAAGAGCCTTAAATTGCCAATTTCATATGCATAAGTATCAGCACTATCTTATGTCTTTGCTTAAACAGAAAATGTCAGCAAATACAGAATGTGCAGGCAATAAAGAAATGCAGGATTTATTGCACGCAGCTAAACAAGTTGGAAAGCATACTTTGCAATGTGTTTTTGATTCTCTTGAGGGCTCCTGCAGGGCCGCTGTTACAGGTTCTGTCATTAGGTGGCGGGCTTGGTTAAAAGAACAAAATTTGCCTGATCATGTTAAAGCAAAACTATTAGACGCTCCTTTACAGCATGATACTTTGTTTGGTGCTAAAGCAGAAGAGGTGTTGAAGAAAATGGAGGACAAAGCTAAATCTATGCAAACAGTCAAGGGTACAGCCTCCCAGATTTAGCAGGAACTGGCCTACAAATAATTGGTCCTATCCAGTGTCAGACCACAAAGGGGCAGATACAGACACCCCAGAGGCAGATCACAGCCCCAAGGCTAATACAAGCCTAAACAATGGGGTGCTTCTACCTCCAAGAGCGGAGAGGAAAAATCACAGCCATACAGGAAACAGTCTCAATGACTTTCCACTTCCAGCACCAAGCACTTATCTTTTGGCGGCCCCTTTGGGGGGAAAACTAGCACTTTTCCCACAAAATTGGCACATGATCACCCAGGACAAATGGGTTATAAATATAGTTTCACAAGGCTACAGGTTCACCTTTCACACCCTGCCAAGGCAAAACGGTATGCCAGACCTGCCATGCAATCAATGGGCAGAGGCAGAAAAACAAGTTTCATCCCTCATGGACATGCTGCTCAATGCCAGAAGTTTAAAACTCAAGATGCACGCACTCGAAACTCTCCTTAGCATGGAGAACATCGATATCTGTGCAGTAACAGAAACCTGGTTCAGGGCTCCAGAGAGCACCCCAGCACTACCAGGTTATACCTCATACCATGCTTTTCGGCCCCAAAACTTGGACCAAACCGCAAAAGGAGGGGGAGTATCGATATTCATCAAAGATGCCCACACCTCCAGGTTGGTGGCAAAGCACGAAGCATCAGAGACTATCCATGTGCAACTAACAGTGGGTAAAACTGCCTTCCAGTTTATAGCCTGCTACAGACCACCCTCCCAAACCCAGGAACCCCACTCGGCCTTCCTGAGAACACTGGAAAATATGAAGGTCTCTCCAAACACCATTAAATTGGGCGACTTCAACTACCCAAACATAGACTGGGAGCATTACTCTAGCTCCAACACCCTAGCCCAAAGGTTCCTAGAATTTATAAACTCAAATGCTATGGAACAACTTGTTACTATTCCCACAAGAGGGGAAAACATACTGGACCTGATCATCACCAACATGGGGACTCTATGCTCCAGACCAGAAGTGTATCCCTCACTGGTAGGATCAGACCATAAACTAATCTCACTGGATATTCACATCCCGACCCCACCCCCTGTCCAGAAAACCACAGTGAAAAACTTCTCTAAAGCAAATTTCGCACTCCTCAAAACCGAGGTGGAATCCTTCAAAGCCCCCGGGCCTGTGGAAAATACAGCCCAGACCGCAGAATCCTTTATAAATGCATTGTATGAACACCTTCAGGAATGCATGGATCATGCGATCCCAAATAAAACCAAGACCCAATCCTCCGATCCCAAATAAAGCCAAGACCCAATCCTCCAAAGGCAGACGTCCTGTCTGGTGGACCCCAGCCATAAACAAACTATACAATAGAAGGAGGAAGCTACTAAATGATAGAGCAAAATCCCAAACAGGGAAGGCATCACTGATCAGTATTAGCAAAAAACTACGGGCACTCATAAAATTGTCTAAGGCCAGCTTCGAGAGAAAAATTGCACAGGACACTAAGGATAATCACAAGGCTTTCTTTAGTTATGTTAGGAACCTGGATGGTAATTCCCAGATATGCTCAGAATTAGTCCAAAATGACAAAAAAATACACCGAACCCACAGACATTGCCAGCATCTTAGCTGACAGGTTCAGCGCAAACTTCTCCCCCCCCCCTCCACCAAAAGGGCAAATATCTATCCCAGCAGAGTGCTGCCCCCCTGACATCTCAGATGCTCAGGTAAGAGCCGCCCTCTCCAAAGCAAAAAAACACAGCATCAATGGGACAAGACGGTGTCCCGGGCTGCGTCCTACACGAACTCCAAGAAGAGCTAAACCCAAACATAGAACTACTGTTCAATCTCAGCCTTACTACAGGATATGTGCCCAAAGAGTGGTGTACAGCAACAGTGGTCCCTCTCCATAAAGGTGGTGCCTCAACGGATCCTGGAAACTATCGCCCCATAAGCCTGACTAGCTTGGTCTGCAAAGCTATGGACCTCATAAATAAAAATATTGGGGACCTACAGACACTGGATCCTACCCAGTTCGGCTTTTTTAAGGGCAGATCCTGCCTCTTAAACTTGGTTGATTTCTTTGAAACAGTCACCAAGGCCATTGACGAGGGGAAGGTGGTCCACACAGCCTACCTGGACCTCGCAAAAGCCTTTGATACAATACCCCACTCGGGCATTATAGATAAGCTCACCAGCTTAAATATAAACCCCTATGTCACTAGATGGATTGCAAACTGGCTCAAGGACAGAACCCAAATGGTTAGAATTGCTGGGGCCATGTCAGACTCCAAACCAGTTACAAGTGTCCCACAAGGCTCAGTCCTGGGACCTCTCTTGTTCGGTATATATTTCTCGGAGGTACAGGCCAACACGGAAGGACTGTGGCTGACCAAGTTTGCAGATGACTGCAAACTGGGCGCCATAATCGACTCTCCAGCCGACACAAGCATCCTCCAAAAGGGCCTCATAGAAACAGACAACTGGTGCCAGAGCCATGGCCTCAAGCTAAATGCCAAAAAGTGTATAGTCATCCCCTTTGGCAAAAACAAAGTGCCCACAAATTACCACATAGGTGGTAATCCATTAAGTACAGAAGAAGTAATTAGGGACCTGGGGACCCAAGTTGATAGCAGTCTCTCATTTGACAACCACATGGCCAAAGTGGTTAGAAAAACATTTTATATAGCCCACCTAATCATGAAGGGATTCACATCTAGATCAGGGGAGGTCATCGTGCCTCTTTACTCATCCCTCATCAGGCCCATAATTGAGTACAATGCAGCTGTTGGGATGTACCTTACCAGACACCTGCAGCAACTGGAAAGACCCCAAAAGTACCTCACCAAGAGGATCAAAGGGCTCAAACAGATGCCGTATGCTGCCCGGTTAAAGAAACTCCAGCTCTACTCAGTGGCATACCGCCTGTTCAGAGGCAATCTGTGCCTGACGTATAAAGCCATGTCCAACCCGGAATTAATGGACATGCTGCACCTCAGAAAATCCAAATCCCATCGAGCTGCACGCTCGAGAGACTTGAACCTCAGCACTGAAATAAATAGGACATGCTGGAGGGACAGATTCATAACCCAGAGGCTCCCTTCATTTTGGAATAAAATCCCAGTCCAGGTTAGGCAGAGTCCCTCATTGACTCTCTTCAAGAGGAATCTTGATGAGTGGATGGGAGATCATAGGTTTACCCCGGGTATCACTTCTGTGTCACTGTTAGACAGAGGCACAGTATACTAACCTCGAAAAAGGGCATAGCAAAATAAATTTAAAATGGGTGGTGAAAGCCAAACACATTCTGGCTAGGCTTATAAATGCCCTAGGGCAGATAGCCTAGTATGAACCTATTCAGCAAGTACCAGAGCAAGAGCAGGGACAAGGATTCTATTCAAGACTGTTCTTGGTACCCAGAAAAGACAAAGCCTGGAGACCAATACTGGACCTATCTATTCTAAACACATATCTGGATATTCCAAAAGTCAAAATGTTGACTCTTCATCAGCTTCTGCCCATGTTGGGCAAGAAGGCTTGGCTTGTGACTTTAGATCTAAAAGAGGCATACCTGCATGTCCCAGTCAGACAAACGTGCAGAAGATACCTCAGATTCAAAGCTGGCTCAATGCACTACCAATTCTCTGCACTGCCCTTTGGGTTATCTACTGCGCCCAGGGTCGTCACAAAGTGCCTGGCACCAGTAATTGCATTTTGCAGGCAAAGATGAATACAAATATATCCTTACTTGGACGACTGCCTTATTCAAGCGGAGAACAAGGACATTCTACTTCAGCATCTGGCGTTTGTAAAAAGATTACTGACAACTCTAGGATACACAGTAAAGAGAAGAAATCAAAACTCGTACCCTCTCGAGATAATATTCCTGGGTGCAAGCTTAAATACAACTGCCCAGATGGCTTATCTCACGCCAGACAAACACAGACAACTGACTACTTATTTCAAAATGTTGGCAACAAAGAACCAGTTATCTGCAAGAAAAATTCTGCAGGCCTTGGGTTTCATGGCATCCTGCATTCTGCTAATTCCATATGCGAGACTCCATATGAAGAAACTTCAGTGGTATCTAAAAAGTGTTTGGACTCAACAATGCCACAGCCTGGAAACAATAATTACCTTCATTCCCTGCCTACAACAGGAGTTTCGATGGTGGGCAAAGGCCTGTCACCACAACATGGGACAGCCATTCACTTTACCCATAGCCAGGCAGACATTGACAACAGATGCATCAGATTATGCCTGGGGGGCCCATATGGCAGGAAGATGTATTCAGGGCACATGGTCCACAAGTCAATGCATCTACATATCAATCAACAAGAGATGCTAGCTGTTCAAAATGCCCTGACAGCCTTCAAGGATCTACTTCATCCAGGACAACTATTAATAAAGACGGACAATACTACAGTTATGTGGTACATAAAGAAGCAGGGAGGCACACATTCCTACCCCCTCTGCAGGCTAGCCATGAACTTGTGGGACACAGCATTGACTTACCAAGTACATCTGCAAGCACAATTCCTGCCAGGAAGGACAAAATTTGCTCTGGCAGACGAACTAAGCAGAAACCTAATGGATCCCCACAAGTGGAAATTGGATCCACAAGTCTTCAGCATGATAACAAGGACCTGGGGATGCCTGGACATAGACCTTTTTGCCTCCCCTCACAACTACCAACTACAGAGATTCTGCACAAGGACTTATCACAAGCAAGCATAGAAAGTGGATGCTCTGTCTTTCAGCTGGAAAAATCTAACAGTATATGCCTTTCCTCCTCTGCCTCTCCTCCCCAAGGCACTCCTCAAGGTCAGACAAGAGAAACCAAAAATTATACTGATTGCCCCAGACTGGCCCCGCCAGCACTGGTACCCAATCCTAAAGAGCTTGTCTCAATGCCCAGCTTGGACATTACCTCAAATTCCTCACTTATTGACCCAACAAGACAGTCAGATACTGCACAGCCAACTCAAGACCTTAAACCTGGCAGCATGGCAGATAATGTAGCCTCTCAAGACACACCTCTCTCTAAAGCAGTGATGGATGTTATTTTGGAGGCCAGGAGGCCTAGCACCAGAAAATCTTATGCAGACAAATGGAAGAGATTCTGTGCTTGGAACCAGGCACAAGGTATTGACATGATTGTTCCAAATATTCCTCAGATTTTGCAATACTTAACTGAGATGTTGGATAAAGGCCTTTCCTTTTCATCAATTAAAATTCATGCCTCTGCCATTTCGGCTCATTACAATACAGAACCACCTATTTTTTCTCATCCATTACTAAGGCAGTACCTCAGAGGGGCCAAAAACATAAGACCTCCAAGGAGAGCACCAGTACCTGCATGGGATCAACTATGTCTTGGAAAAACTCACACTGCCTCCGTTTGAGCCAGCCTCTGCAGCTGATATAAAATTCTTATCCTGGAAAACAGCTCTGCTCCTAGGAATAACCTCCGCTAGAAGAGTTTCAGAGTTACAGGCACTCATGGCAGTGGAACCTTTTATCATTTTCCATCCTGGCACGGTTTTGCTGAGGACAAACCCTACATTTATGCCTAAGGTAGTGTCCATTGTGGCCCTTAACCAAACAATTCATTTGCCTACTTTTATCCAAACCCACAGAATAAGGGTGAGAGAATTCTGCATTCTTTGGACATTCACAGACAGCTACGCTTCTACTTGGATAGAACCAAAGCTTTCAGAAAGACTGAACAACTTCTAGTGGCATATGCTGCAGCATCACAAGGAAAGCCCATCTCAAAACAGATTATTTCAAAGTGGATAGGCCATTGCATTTGTTTCTGCTATTCACAACATGGCAAATCAGGGCCTAAAGGCATTAGGCCACATTCAACCAGAGCAGCAGCCACTTCAGCAGCCTTCCTCAGAGGAGTACCAACCAAAGACATCTTAGAGGCTGCAACTTGGAGTTCAGTGCATACTTTTACAAAGCATTATCACTTACCTCTTTACTCTAAATCCAGGGCAGGCTTTGCCACTGCAGTTCTGCAGGGCCTGATAGCCTCTCCTAATCCTATTTAGCTCCAGCCTCCCAACCTTAGCTTTGGGATTCAACCCAATTGTAATGGCTGCAACAGTGAAACACGATGAACATAGTACAGTTGTGTACCTACCATAAATGTAGATGTTTGAGTGTATTCACTGTTGCAGTCCAGGTTACCCTCCCACCATCCCCATTTTTTCTTTGCTGGGACCTATCTGTACTTTTCTACTCTATACAACCTATGTGGTGTATTTGCTTGTAGATGAAGGAAAAGTTGTTTTTTGTGCATGCATGCTTATTGACATAATTTAGCCTACCATTTTAGGGCCACCTGACATCTGGGGCAAGTTAAACTGAGGAAAATGGCGTTGGCTGCATCTTTTATACCCCTGGCGCACTGACGTCATGGAGGAGGTGACAGCATCCGATGCCAGACCTAGACTTTGGAACTCGGGCCTACTGCGGGTAGCCTGTCAGCAGGATAACCCAATTGTAATGACTGCAACAGTGAATACACTCTAACATCTACATTTATGGTAGGTACACAACTGTACTTTCCTCAGGTTTCAGTCTTCCTTCCAGGATGCTCCACAGGAATCCTCTTCCTCAGGCCGGGGAAGGTTTTTGACAAGAGACACCTCCCTGAGACAGAGGGAGTCTGCAGAAGCAGGGCTTCTGGGAACTCTTAATGAAGAAGCCCCCTCAGTGCTCCTGAAGCACTGCCTGTCTGTCCTGCCCTGGATGCAGTCAGGGGTCATCTCTCCCTCCATCCACTAGCCTGGACAAGCGTTACCTCAGATCAGTGAATGTTAAACATTGTGTCCAGGGGTTACTTCATACCCTTTTTTCAGCCCCCTCCAGCTCAAAAATCTCTTCCTGATGTTCCACACCCACCAAAGGGAATTGGCCTTCAAGACCTCCTTCAAAAAAGAGCCGTTTAGGAGGTCCCAACAGGACAACAAGGGTCTGGAATGTACTCTTGCTTCTTTTTGGTGCCCAAGAAAACTGGAGACCTATGTCCCATTTTGGACCTCAGTGCTTTAAATTTGTCAAGAAGTCAAAGTTCTGGATGCTCACTGTTCAGTCCATTCTGCCTCTTCTGTGCAAGGATGATTGGATGTGCTCAGTAGATCTCAAGGATACGTACTATCTCATCAGAATCTACAGACACTCCAGGAGATACCTGCGCTTCCGGCTGGGGGCCAGTCACTGTCAGTTTAGAGCCCTGCCCTTTGGTCTCACCACAGCCCCCACCCCCCCAAGTGTTTACCAAATGTATGCCAGTGATGGCAGCTGATCTCCGGCTGCAAGGCTTCCAGGTCTTCCTGTACCTGGACGGTTGGATCTTAACGGCCCCCACAAGGCATCAACTCACATTGGCCATGGATTACACTCTGTCTCTTTCAGGACCTAGGCATAGGTTCATAGCTTCATAGGTTTGTACTAGGCTGTCGGCCCTAGGACCTGTACAGCCTAGCCATAACAATTCCCTGGCTATTTCTTCCCACAATGTTTACTTCCCTGGACCCCTGTCTAGCAGGGCAACTGACGTGATCCCCGGGGTGAATTTTCTATCTCCCATCCAATCATCGAGGTTCCTTTTGAAGAGGGCCAAAGAGGCGCTCTGCTTGACATGTATGGGCAGTCTATTCCAGAGTCTGTGGAGTCTCTGGGTCAGGAACCTATCCCTCCAGCATGTTTTGTTCATTGTGATGACCAGGTTTAGATCCCTGGAGTGTGTGGCTCTGAGGGATTGGGATTTCTTAGCATGTCCAACAGTTCTGGATTTGACATGGCCTTGTATGTTAAGCTCAGATCTCATCTGAGTAGACGATGTGTGACAGAGTATAGCTGTAGTTTTTTTTAGACGGCCATTATAGGACATCTGCTTTAGGCCTGTGATTCTTTTAGTGAGGTATTTCTGCGGCCTTTCCGGTTGTTGCAGATGTCTTGAGAGGTGCATACCAAATGGGGCATTGTATTTTATAATGTGTCTAATGAGGGATGAGTACAGTGGGACAGTGACCTCCTTTTTTCTGGATGAAAAACCCTTAGTGATGAGGTGTGCCACATAGAAGGATTTCCTGAGTGTTGTGGCGATGTGGTTATTGAAGGTGAGACCACTGTACACCTGTGTCCGTAAGTCTCTTATCACACTTTCAGTGTTTAGTGTACTGCCACCTATGTGGTAATTCACGGGTACATGTTTTTTTCCCAAAGAGGATAACTATATATTTCTTGGCACTGAGCTTGAGCGCATGGCTCTGGCACCAAGTATCTGTTTCTGTTAAGGCCCTTTTGTAGAATATCCACATCATTTGGGGATTCAATAATGACTCCCACTTTGCAGACATCTGCGAACATAATGGCTCCCAGTTTGTAGTATTCTGCGAACTTTGTTAGCGAGAGTCCCTTAGTGTTGGCCTGTACTTCAGAGTAGATGCCAAACAAGAGCGGTCCCAGGACTGAACCCTGAGGTACTCCACTTGTCACTTGTCTGGAGCTGGATTTGGAGTCGGCTACTTTTACAGTGTGGGTTCTGTCAGTAAGCCAGTTGGCAACCTATCGAGTGATGTAGGGATTAATGCCCATCTTAGTAAGTTTATCTATGATTCCAGAGTGGGGGATGGTGTAGAAGGCCTTGTCGAGGTCCAGATAGACTGTGTGGACCATCTTACCCATGTTCACAGCTTTGGAGACTGATTAGAAAAAGTCAGTCAGGTTCAGGAGACAAGATCGGTCCTTCACAAACCCAAACTAGGTGGGGTCCAGTGCTTGAAGGTTGCCAATGTCTTTGTTTATAAATTCCATGATAATACGTTCTAAGGCCTTGCAGATCAGGCTTGTCAGACTGATGGGATGGTAGTTACCAGGATCCAAGGTGGATCCCCCTTGTGGGGTGGAATAACTGTAGCTGTGCGCCACTCAGTGGGCATGAAGCCTGAGGTGAGGCTATAATTAAACACGACACTTAGGTGAAGTGTCGGTTCATTTTGTAGTTCATGTAGTACACAGCCCGGGATGTCATCTGGTCCCATGGATGCTGTATTCTTAGCTTTGGAGAGTGAAATTTTTACCTGTGTGGCTGTTATTACCGGAATTTGGCAATCTTTCGGTATTGAGATGGGCCCTTTAGGGGGGGTGAAGTTGGCACTGAATCGATCTGCCAGGATACTGGCAATATCCTTGGGATCTGTATATTTATTGCCATTCTTTTGTAGCTCAGAGCAGATCTGAGCATTGCCATTTAGATTTTTGACATAACTATAGAATGCCTTGTGGTTGTCTTTGGAATCTTTGGCAATTTTATTTTCGTAACTAGCTTTGGAGGATTTTATGAGAGATCTCAGCTTCTTACTGAGGCTGGTAAGGGAGTTTTTTGCATCCTGGGATTTTCCTCTTTTCTGCAACAGTTTCTTCCTTTTGTTGTAAAATTTGTTTATGGCAGGGGACCACCAGACTGGCTTCCTTTTTTTGGAGGAGAGCGTCTTGGTTCTATTTTGGATGGCATGGTTCATGCATGAGTGGATGTGCTCATATAGTGCCTTGGTGTAGGATTCAGCAGTCGAACTTTCAGTTCCCGTCTGCATGGGTGTCATGAAGTTTGTCACTTCTGACTTGAGTAGCATGAAGTTGGCTTTGGAGAAGTTTTTTTTTTTACAGAGGTTTTCTTACTGGGGAGTGGGGGAGGGATGTGGATGTCATAGGTGATTTAGCTTATGGTCAGACCTGACCAGCGAGGGTGTGACCATAGGTGTGGAGCATCGATTTCCCATGTCGGTAATGACCAGGTCTAGGATATTGGAGCCCCTGGTGGGACTATGGATTAGTTGATCCAGGGCATTGGAATTTATGAATTCCAAGAACCATTCGGCAAAGATGTAGGTCAATGAGTAGTTTTATCAGTTAATGACAGGGTAGTTGAAATCACTCAGTATTAGGGTGTTTGGTTTTATCGTAATATTTTCCAGTATGTTTAGGAAGGTATAGTGAGAATCTTGGGGCATGGTGGGGGGGGGGACCTGTAGCAAGCTACAGTTTGGATTGCAGTCTTGCCTAGTGTAAGTTGCACCTGGAGAATTTCAGAAGCATTGTGTTGGGCAACTAGCCTGGCGGTGTCAACCTGCCCAAATCCCATCTTTCTCCATGTCAGAGCCTGGAAATCTTTGGGATCCTCCTGGACATGGTGTCAGAGGACTGCAGCACTTCTCCGACACAGAGTTGAGATGATCCTGGACCAAGTCCGTTGTCTGCTGGATTTAGTGTGTCCCACAGTCCACTTAATCTTGCAAGTGCTAGGTTCAAAAGCAGCGGGAATATGATTAGTTCCTCTCGCCAGATATATGAGGGTCCTGCAATGGACCCTGGTGATGCAGTGGTCAATACACCTTCATCCCATGTCCATGGTTGTCAGGAATTCTCAAGTCTGCAGACACCACCTTACTTGGTGGCTCCAGGCTCAGAATCTTGTAAAGCAGACCCTTCCTTCTTCCCCAACCCCAAGCCACAGTGACCACAGATGCCTCCCTGTTGGGGTAGGGAGGCATTGTCAGGAAGGGACTGTTCAAAGCATGTGGTCCCCCTCAGAGACCAAATTGCACATAAATGTCCTGGAGATGAGAGTAGTCCTAACGTTGCAAGCCTTTCAGGACTGTCTCCCTCTTGGGACCCTTGCAATTCAATCAGACAACATGACAGTGGTCTGTTACATCAACAATCAGTGGGGAACACAATCTTATCCCCTGGACAGAGAGGCCATGAGAGTGTGGGAATGAGCGATGTCTTCCAGGCTCTTTCTTCTTCCAATGTAGTTTCCCACCAGTTCCAATGTGCTACCTGACAAACTCAGCAGATCTGTCCTGAGTCCTCACAAGTGGTCCCTGAACACATCAGTGACATGTCAGATATCCTTGCTGCGATCTTGTTGTCTCCCCACATACCCACAAATACAGCAACTATTTTCCCTGCTCCCCCAATGTGGGAGTCATCCAGGGATGCTCTGGTTAAGATTGGCTGTCGGGACTTCTATATGCCTGTCCCCCAACTCCCCTCATCACCAATGTCTTCCAGAAAGCTCGTCGCCTGAAGACTCCTCTCATCCTCATTGCTGCCTTCTAGCCTCTTCGTGCATGGTTTTCCCTCCTTTGGTCTCATCTGAAATATCTGCCTTGGATACTAGATCCCATCCCAGATCTCATTTCCCATTCTTGGGGACTTCCTCTTCCCAGACTTCAGTCTCTTCATCTGACTGCTTGGTTACAATTCCAGTGATTCTTTCCCAGTTCAGGCTTCCTTCCCAAATGGCGTCTACCAAGAAGGTGTATGGCAGCAAATGGAGGAGAGTCTCTATATGGGCAAAACAATGCAATCTATATCCCTTTTCAGCTTCTGTTCCTGACATTGTGTTTTTCCTGTTATCTCTTTTTCAACAGGAAGCTAGTTTTTCCACGATTAAACTCCATCTGGCTGCTATCTCCAACTTCCATTTGAGCAAAAGTCCCACTTTTTCTTCCAGGCTATGCAAGGTCTTCCTTAAAAGGATCTTTCTACTCAGACCTCCTGTAAAGGATCCCTTCCCCCATGGGATCTCATTCTGGTGCTGCAGTCGTTTACACAAAAACCTTTTGAGCCTGCAGCAATCTGTGATCTCGTATTCCTGTCCTGGAAGATGGCCTTTTTGGTGTAGGTTACTTCAGCCAGGGGGGGGTCTCTGAATTGAAGGCTCTCTGCATAAAGCCTCCCTTCGTGGTATTCTATAAGAATAGAGTGTCTCTCAGAACCAATCCTTCCTTTGTCCCTAAGGTAGCTTCGGAGGTGAATCTTAATCAATCGATTCAACTTCCTGTGTTCTTTCCAAATTTTTCCAATAAAAGGGAATATCATGGATGTTCATAGGCAGTTGCATTTTTACCTCAAGCGGACTGAAAATTTTCATAAGTCTGATAAGCTCTTTGTTGCCTTTTCTCAGGCCAGGAGAGGTCAAGTGGTTTCCAAGGTGTCCTATTTCCCGTTGGATTGCCAGCTGTATTTCTTTTATTTTCAAAAGCAGACACCTGGAGTTCACTGGACCAGTCATAGCTCACTCTACTAGGCCACAGGCTCTGACTTCTTGACTAAACTTTCTTTAGATAAGATGTGCACTGCTGCTACTTGATCTAATCCTCATACCTTTGTTGCTCATTACACGTTAGACTTGGTGTCCAGGAGCAGAGCTTCCTTTTGTTCTTCTGTGCTCCGGCATATCCTTCCATAAGAGCTCCCAGGGTTATTAGTAGCTGAGGACTCTGACTTATCCATGATCAATAATGACATGGATGGCATTAGGCAAAGAGTTGTGTACTTACCATAACTTGGAATCTGTGATATCCAGTGTCGTCATTCATCACGTTCCCACCCTCCATCCCTGTCCTTCTGATGACTGGGGAGTTAGGGAGGGGTGTATATCTTGGTATCCTTTCATCATCTTAGCCAGTATTCACTGCCTCCTTTTACTATCCAGCAAATTCGATCTCAGGGTTGTGGGTAGCAAGGGATTTTTGGAAGGGGAAGAGTTTGAGCTCAGGAGCTATCTTCCTAGTTGCCGACTCGGATCCAAGATCCATCCACGATGAATAATGGCACTGGATAGCACAGATTCCAAGTTATGGTAAGTACATAACTCTCTTTTGATGGAACTTCCCTTTTCCATCTCAAAGTTAGACACCCTGGCCAGATGTGAGAAAGATGGAAAGACTTTCTGCTGTGGGCATATGCTTTTCCACTCCTCTATGGCCTGACTTAAGGAACCAGAAAAGTGGAAAGCTATATTTCAACAAGCCCCAAGGGCCGTTCCAGGACTCCCATTGCAACGACTTTACCTGGGGCAGAGGGGGGAGTAACAATGGAAGATGCCACGCACAAGACAGAGGTGGCCCGCAGAATCAGGGTTCCAGAGATTCTTTCCCTGGTAACTCCCATCAGTGCTTCTGAAAGGAGGCCAGATTTCCATCCTCTGGAAGCAGTCGGGGGACGATTATATTTGCACCAGTCTGCCTGGCTAAGGATAGCAACAGATTGGGTGCAGAGGATTACAACCAGCGGTTACAATATCCCTTTCTCAGAAGAACCCAGGAAATTTAAAAGAATCCCAGACATTCCACCCAGTCACAGAGATGCATCAGTCTTAGAAATTCACAAACTGCTCATCAAAAGAGCCATCCAAGGAATCCCACCAGACCAGATAGGATCTGGATATTACTCAAGGTTCTTTTTAGTGCCAAAGAAAATAGGGGACTGGAGACTGATTTTGGATCTGAGCCAGTTGAACAAGTCTGTTCAACATATCAAATTCCAGTTGGCCATGGTTCAGTCTATATTCCCGTTCTTAGGAAGAGACAATTGGATGTGCTCAGTAGATCTTCAGGATGCATATTATCACATAAAAATGGACAAGCGATCCAGACGATTCCTGCACTTCCAGGTGGGAGCCAGTCATTACCAATTCAGAGCCCTGCCCTTTGGTCTCACCACAGCCCCCAGGGTGTTCACCAAATGCATGGCAGTGATAGCAGTTCACTTCAGACTGCTTGGATTCCACATTTCCATATGTAGACGACTGGTTCCTCACCACTCCTAACAGGTATCTTCTATTACAGGCAAGAAACTACATTTTTCAAACTTGTTCCTCACTGGGAATCACTATAAACTATATATATATATATATATATATATATATATATATATATATATATACTATAAAGCAGTTAGAATTCATATTACAAACACTAGGGTCAATGGCAGCGTCCATCACTTTAGTTCCACTTGTGAGATATCAAATGTGGATTCTTCAATGGCTGCTGGCATCCCAGTGTTCTTTAAATCGACCAGTGCCCTACCTGATAATGATCACTAATTTATGCAAGAGAGACTGGAGTTATTGGCTTCATTCCAATGAAATTGTGTCAGGCAGACCCTTTCTCTCTCCTCAATCATAAGCCATAGTGACCACTGGCGCGTCCCAGATAGGGTGGGTGGGGCATTATCTGGAAAAGGGAGTCCAAGGCACTTGGTCCCAGTTGGAGGCCAATTTGCATATCGGTGTTCTAGAGATGAGGGTGATGCTCTTATGTTGCAAGCCTTCCAAGAAACCCACCTCTTGGGAACAATTGAGATTCAAACAGACAACATGTCAGTAGTCTGGTAAATCAACAAGCAAGAGGAACTAGATCTTATACTTTTTGTCAAAAAGCTGTATGGCAATGGGTGATTTCATTCGACCACTTTCTAATTGCTGCACATATTCTGGGGAGCTCCAACATGATTGCAGGCAAATTGAGGGTGTATCCTAATGCTCTGAGTGGTCTCTAAATCCATTAGCAACAGAAAAGTATTTCGCCACTGGGGCTAGCCCTGCTGCGATCTGTTTGTATCCTCCCTGAGTAAACAAGTGCAGCAGCTACTTTGCCCTGATTCCATTCTTGGGGAATCACTGAGAAATGCTCTCCTACATGATTGGCCCCCCTGGTCTAATCTATGCATTTCCTCTGATTCCTCTAATAGCCCATTTTCTGAAGAAAGCCAACCGAAGAACAGAATAATCTCATTCCCCTGTTCTGGCCTTGACAGATATAGTTCCCTTTCTTTGACCCCATCTGATTCAGAAACCTTGGACACTGGACCCATCTCCAGACCTATTTCTCCCATCTGATCAGACTAGTTCAGCTGAATCTTCAGAATCTCAAGCTCACTGCATGGCTTCTCCAGTTCCAATGATTGCCAGGCATTCTTCTCACTTCCCCAGTTCAGCGAATTGATTGAGACTGTACTTTAACAAGTGGCAAAAATTTTCTAAATGGGTTTCTGAGACTAGCCTTGACCCTCATTCTGCACCAATCAATAAAGTCCTGGAATTCTTGACATTGCTTTTTGAAGCAGGAGCATCTGCCTCAACTATTCGGGTACATCTAACTGTGATTTCAAACTTTCATACTGGTTTAAATGGTACATGCTTAATGTCCCACAAACTTTGCAAAGCCTTTCTGAAAGGAACCTTTATGCTGAGACCTCCATATAAAGAACACTCTGCACCTTGGGACTTTAATCTGGTACTTCAGTCTCTAACTCATTCCCCTTTTGAACCTTCTGCATGTTGCAGTCTGAAGTTCTGGTCCTGGAAAACTTTATTCTTGATAGCTATTACTTCTGCGAGGAGGATATCTGAGATACAAGCCTTATCTTGCAAACCTCCTTATCTAATTTTTTTCATTGACAGGGTCTCCTTTTGAACAAATCCTTCCTTTTTACCAAAGATTATAGTATCTGAAACCAATATTGACCAGACTGTACAACTCCCAGCTTTCTTTCCCAACTTTACATTTTTACCTTCACAGAACAAAGGAAATCAGAAAATCAGATCATTTGTTTCCTTTTCAGTTGCTGTGAGAAAACCAGTTTCTAAAGTTATTTTAAGTGTCTTAGGGACTTTATAACTTTTGTTTATAACAAAAGGAAACTGCGACTACCAGGACCTGTTAAAGCACATCCAACAAGCGCTATAGCCGCTTCTGCAGTTTTTCATGCTAGAACGTCTATAGACGATATTTCTGCAGTGGCTACGTGGGCATTTCCTCATACGTTTTTTGCTTATTACAATCCAGATCTGGTCTCTAGGGTACGAGCATCATTTGGCTTGATGGTGCTCAGGAATAATCTTCCATGAGACCTCCCAAGATTTAGGTAGCTGGGTCTCTGTCCCACAGTCCAGGATTAAGGGAGATTGAAAGCATCAGATAAAGAAGTCATGTCTTACCATAACGTTCCATGTGTGTTGTAAATCTTCACTTATCCTTGACATCCCCTCCCTCCATCCCTCTGTCCTTCGGCTTCTTGGTGGATCGGATCTTTTTCAAAAGATTAGATTTCCTTTCTAGAAATGTAGATATGGTCTCTGGTTTGTTATTTCATGTCTGTCACTATTGTAAGCAAACTCGATCTGAGGTAATCTTGTGAGGAGCATTATGGGTAGAGCATAGCTCGAGAGTTTTTGGAAGACATGAGATGGAATAATGGCTGAAACGGTTCCGAGATTCGGAACCGAACCCACAGTCAAGGATAAGTAAAGAACCCACAGTCAAGGATAAGTAAAGATCGACAGCACAGATGGAATGTTATGGTAAGACTTAACTTCTTTTTTCTGTTTCTTTAACTTCTCCATTACTGATCTTCTTTTCTACTTTTCCTCTTTTGTCTTCTTATTTTTTGAATTGCAAAGTTTTTCATGTCCAGATTCCTTTGCCTGTATTTCTCATCAAATATCTTTGGTGCTGCTCTTTGGGTCTATATTAAATCAGCGAATGCTTAAAAAAGAGAATGCTGATTTATTCACCCCATGGAAGTGAAAGCTTACAATCCTGAACACTTAGAACAGCGATTTTTTTTTTTCCAGGGAAAAAAATCGCTGTTCCAAACGAGAAAAAAAAAACCCTTTAAAACATTACATAAAGTGGGGGGATGTGCCCCCCTCACCCCCTGACATGGGGGGCTGTGCCCTGCACACCCCCTTAACTTAAATATACCAACTCTGAGATCACACTACAGTGTCAAAAACGGTAAAATAACAAAGGCGGCCAAGCAATTTCTTTCCTAGGGAAACAATTCGCTTATATGTTGTTTCGGTATTTTGCCATTTCGCGCTTTCTAGTTTGATCAAGAAGCATTTGAAAGAATGCATCTTCGATCATATAATAAGGGAACCTGCTCTTTTTGTACTGATTAGTTTTGCTTTCTTCTTTCCATAAATATTACACCATATTAAATCTTTTTTTCTTTCCCATATCCATATTTCTTCAGATGTCTCCTGACCCTTCCTATTTCTACTTACTTTGGGGAATTGTTACATCATACTGTGATGTAACCTGTGTTAGGCCTTCTACACCAAATCCTTCACTTTGCAGGCATTCCATAACTTCATCTTCTATTTTTTTAACTTCTACTCTACTAATCTTCTTTTCTACATTCCCTCTTTGTGATATTGTTTTTTCTGTTGTGAAATTTTCCATATCTGGATGGCTTTGCCTGTATTTCTCTTTGTATATCTTTGGGATGCCTTTTTCGTATTGATTAATTTGTCTTTTGATTTGCATAGATATTGCACCATATCAAATCTCTCTTGCTTTCCCATGTCCATATTTCATTTTTATACTTTTCAAAAATCTCTAGGTTTTGTGGTTTATATTTTCACACTTTCTCAGACACTTCTTTTTCCAAACAGATCAACATTTCTTGGTCTATATAATGATTTTCACACATCTGTTATATTAATGAACACAAATTTTTATTTGAAGCTTCCAACAGTTTTTCTTGTGGAAGTATTTTTCTTTCCTCTAATTTCTCTCCTAATCTTTTTGTGTATCTTGTGTCTGGAAATTCTGGGCTTTTTGCGTAATAGTAACAATACATAATTTCTTTCTTATCCTCAATAGTCCATTTTGTTATCTTTATGGCTCTTCTTTGGCCTATCAGATGTTCATCATGTTTCACTGTTGCAGTCCTTACAAAATGGGTTATCCGGCTCCTGATAGCCCACAGTCAGCCAGAATACCAAAGCCTTGGTATATGACGTCAGCTGCCTTCGGCCGTAAACCTGACGACAGGACGTCAGGTATAAAGGAAGGCAGCCAACGCCATTTCCTCAGTCTTTCTTGCCACGGAGCCCGAAGCAGAAGCAATTTGCACGAGTGCCGGTTGGCTAGTTACCTTCTTTTGTATTCCAACTACTTTGGTTGAAGACATTCAAACCTAAGTACCCCGTTGGGGACCCTCTTTTCTTGCTTTAACGAATGTCAGAGAAAGTTAATAACTGTTTTGCCTGTGGAAAACGGATTCCGCACCGTGTTTTTTATTCTTACTGTATCACTTGCTTAGGTCTTGAGCATGATGTTCCTAATTGTGATCTCTGTGTGTCTTTTAATTCGTGTACCATATGCCATAGAACTACATTTTTATATAAGCATTTTGGAGTTTGGCCTAGATTCATCGGTATGGGGTCTTCTGGTCTCCCGACTTCTGATGTTCCTAAGAAGCGCAAAGATAAAGACCATGACAGGCCTAGGGTCAGGTTGGCTGACGATGTTCCCGTTAAGTTGGTTGTTGGCCCAGCGGTTCTCAGTGAGGCGCCTTTGCAGCCTCTGCAGTCCATGGATGTTCAGCCGCAGGCCTCTGCTGAGACCCTTTTGGAGTCCTCCATGCTGCAGGCTTCCACTTCATCTTCTGACCCTCCGCCGGTCGCTACTTTTGATGGGTCCAGAGTGGGTAAGCAGGCCCTGGTTTCTGAGACCAGACCCAGACTGACAACCGTGGTTCAGACTACCGCTGTGGTTAGGCCTCCTGAGTCCCTCTGGCTTTCTAGCAGACCTTCCAGCCACAAATTTACTCAAAAGCAGGTGCCGGCTTCCCCTGTAATCCCTGATGTTTCCAGCAATTCTGCTGATAAAGAGGAATACTCTCATCTTTATTCTGGTTTTAAGGATTCTGATGCAGAAGAATCTATCCCTTCTGCCTCTCCCCCAGAATATTTTTCTTTTGGAGATACTCTGAATACTTTAGGGAGCATTTCAAGTGGGAGAGTCAGGACTATCCTCAGTCTAAGAAAAGGATTAAGGAGTTCTTGGATTTACCACAAGCATAAGCCTCTGGCTATCCCTCTGGTGTTGGATGTAGTTGATGATGTTTTCATGGAGAATTCTTTAACTCCTAATTCTGTTCCTCCTGCAGGAAACCTGGCAGGTATTATAAGAGTTCCTGATTCTCATCAGTTTCTTTTTAGGAATCCTACTGCTGATCCAGAGACTATTTCTCAGGGCCCTAAAGGTGTTAAGGCTACAGTTGCAAAAAATCCTGTTCCCTCTGACAGAGAATCTAGGGCCTTGGACAGGTGGGGTAAAAAGGTTTATACCTCTGCCACCCTTGCTATTAGGTCTGTTACTTGTCTTTTTCATATGCTTAAGTTTCAGCAGCATACATTGGAGGCTATTAAGGCTAAAATTGCTAGTGTTCCTTCCCTGGCGGAGAGTAAGGAAATCCAAGAGTTATTGAATTCTGCCACTCTTGTGACTAAACATTCTGCACCCTGTGGTTTTGACAATTTGGAGGCTTCTTGCAGGGCAGCAGTCACTGGATCTGTTATCAGAAGACATGCTTGGCTCAGAGAACAGCCCCTTTCTGAGCCTGTTAAATCTGTTACTGGATGTACCTTTGCATAAGGACAATCTTTTTGGTAACAAAGCAGAAGAGATGTTGAAAAAAATGGAGGATAAAGCCAAATCTATACAAACTGTTAAAGATTTTCTGCAAGTTTAGCCTCCATGGTTTAGTAGGCATTACCCTTCTAAGAATTGGACTTTTCCTGATCCCAGTAAACAGGGATATGCACTAGGTCTAGGGGTTATAGGTCTTCTAGGGGACAGACCTCTACTCCTCAAAAGACTAAGCAGTGGCATGCTTCCTTTTCAAAAAAAAAAAAAAAAGCAACCTTCCCAAAGTAAGCATTCTCTTTGACTCAACCCTCTCCCTGCCTGCTCCTGCTGGCCCAGATTTGCCTTTGGGGGGAAGGTTGGCCAATTTTGCAAACGGTTGGTCCACCATCACAGACGATTAATAGGTACTCAAAATAGTATACCAGGGCTACAAGTTTTCTTTTTACACTTTCCCTTTTCACCAAGGATACCTAGATATTCCCCCAAATCAAAGGGCAGAAGCAGAAAAACAAATTTCTTCCTTGCTGAATCTGGGAGCAATAGAGCCAGTTCCTTTACTTCAGGTAGGCCAAGGTTTCTACTCAAGACTTTTTCTGGTTCCCAAAAAAGGGGGCACCTGGCACCCCTTTCTGGTGATTCCCAAATTCAAAATGCTCACTCTTCAGCAGTTGCTGCCAATGCTGGCCAAGGACACCTGGCTGGTGACTTTGGATCTCAAAGAAGCTTATCTGCACATCCCAATACGAGAATGTTGCAGGCGGTACCTTCGTTTCAGAGCTGGAAAGTGACACTATCAATTCTCTGCACTGCCCTTTGGCTTATCTACTGCTCCCAGAGTTTTTACAAAATGCTGATCTCCGGTCATTGCCGTTACTTGGAAGATTGTCTCATTCAAGCAAACTCTCCAGAACAACTTTTAAAGGATTTGGACATTGTAAAGAACCTTCTCACCTCTTTGGGTTACACTTTCAATGAAAGGAAGTCAAGATTGGTACCCACAAGGGAGACTGTATTCCAGGGAGCGAGTCTGAACACAGCCGCCCAGATGATGTTCTTCGTGTTTCACTGTTGCAGTCATTACATTTGGGTAATCCTGCTGGCAGGTTGCTCTCAGTCGGCCTGAATTCCAAAGTCCTGGGTCCTGCGTCAGCCGCTGTTGCTGACGTCAGGGGTATAAAAGATGCAGCCGACACCATTTTCTTTGGTCTTTCTTGCCACGCGGTGCCCGAAGCAGAAGCAGTTCGCAAGTGCCGGTTGGCCGACTCCTGAGATTTTCGAGTTTGAGTTTCAGATCTGAAGTCTTCTATAAAGCTAAGTACCCCATTGGGGAAACTTTTTTCTTGCTCCAGACCGATGTCAGAAAAAGTTAATTGTATTTCTTGTGGGAAGCAAATACCTCATAAGGACTTTCATTCTTGCTGTATTCCTTGCCTAGGCCCTGACCATAATGTTTCAGGTTGTCAGTTTTGTGCTAGATTTAACCAATACACTATTAAGCGTAGGTATGATTTTTTGCATTAAACTATTTTGGACGCAGATTTAATTATCCAGAAATGTCGTCTGATAGCCATCCGACTACCGGAGTTCACAAAAAACGCAAAGAAAAAGATAGACAACTGAGGCCCAAAACTGACGATGAAGCTTCTCCTAAGCCAGTCGCCGGTTCCCGGTTCTCAGTGAGGTGCTTTCGAAGCCCCTGACGCCCGCTACTTTAGAGTCACAGGCCGCTAACGACTCCCACATGGAGTTGGCAATGCCGCTGGAAACTCAAGGTAATGGAGCCTCGGACACTATTCCTTCAGATGGGTCCGGAGCTGCTGAGCAGGCACCGGCTTCTGAGAGTGTATTCAGACCTAAACATCTATACATTAAGCCGACTTCAAAGGCAAAGAAGCAAACTCAAGAGCCACGTGGACAGGCCTCCATGCCCAAAAAGCAGATGCTCAAAATGGCCGAAGACTTGATTACCTTGATCAGGGGTTCCCATCCCCCTCCCGATAAGAGGCCTAGGCAAGAGACTGACTATGAATCTTTAGATCAGGTTTCCATTTTTTCTGATTCCTCTTCTGATCAGGAATATTCTCTTCCCCCCTAGGAGGATTCTGATGCTGAATAATTTATGGCTTCTCCTCCAGAGGACTATTCTTTTGGGGAAACCTTGCATACCATGAGGGAGCATTTTCACTGCGAGGGCCAAGATTTTTCAGAATCTAAAAAGAGGCTCAGGGATTTCCTGTTACTACCTCAACACAAACCACTAGCCACCCCCCCCCCTGTGTTAGAAATTGTAGATGTGTTTTCGGAGTCTAGTCTTACCCCTGACTCCTTACCTCCAGCTCCTGTTAAGCCTGACAGATATTACAGGGTTCCTGACTCACATAAATTCCTTTTTAAAAACCCTGCTGCAGACCCTGAAACTATTTCTCAGGGTCCCAAAGGAGTTAAGGCATCCTCTGATAGAGATTCTAGGGCACTGGATAGATGGGGGAAAAAAAGGTTTGCACATCTGCTACCTTGGCTATAAGGGCCTTAAACTGTCAGTTTCATATGCTCAAATATCAGCAACATGTCATGGCATTGCTTAAACAGAAAATGCTGTTACTCTGAATGTGCAGAAAACAAGGAAATGCAGGATTTATTGCATGCAGCTGAACAAGTTGGAAAGCATACTTTGCAATGTGGTTTTGATTCTTTAGAGGCCTCCTGCAGGACCGCAGTTACAGGTTCTGTAATTAGGAGGCATGCTTGGTTAAAGGAACAAAATATGCCTGATCATGTTAAAGTTAAATTATTAGATGCACCTTTACAGCATGATACTTTGTTTGGTGTTAAGGCAGAAGAGGTGTTAAAGAAAATGGAGAACAAAGCTAAATCTATGCAAACGGTTAAAGATTTTTTACAAGTATAGCCACCTAGGTTTAGTAGACACTGGCCAACAAATAATTGGTCCTTTCCTGTGTCAGACAGACCTCAAAGGGGCAGACCCAGATGCCAGAGAGGCAGATTCCAGGTGCAAGGTTCATTCCGCTCAAAACAATGGGGGGCTTCTACCTCCAAAGTTGGAGAAGACAAATCACAACCATTCAGGAAACAGTCCCAATGACTTCCCCCTGCCTGCACCCAGCAATTATCTCCTGGCAACCCCCTTAGGGGGGAAATTGGCACTTTTTTCTCAAAATTGGCTCATTATAACCCAGGACAAGTGGGTCTTAAATATCGTGTCACAAGGCTACAAGTTCCATTTCCATACCCTGCCAAAGGCAAACGGCTGGCCAGATCTGCCAAAAAATCAATGGGCAGAGGCAGAAAAACAAGTCTCATCCCTCATGGACATGAGGGCCATTCAACTAGTACCACAGCAAGAGCAGGGACAAGGATTTTACTCAAGACTATTCTTGGTACCCAGAAAGGACAAGGCCTGGAGGCCAGTACTGGACCTATCTATTTTGAACACATTCCTGGATATACCAAATTCAAGATGTTGACTTTGCAGCAGCTTCTGCCCATGCTGGGCAAGAACGCTTGGCTTGTTACTTTAGACCTAAAAGAGGCATACCTGCATGTCCCAATCAGACAAATATGCAGAAGATACCTCAGATTCAAGTCTGGCTTAATGCATTACCAATTCTCTACACTGCTCTTTGGCTTATCTACTGTGCTCAGGGTCTTTAAAAAGTGCCTGGCACCAGTAATTGCATTCTGCAGACAGAGGAATACAAATATATCCATACTTGGATGACTGTCTAATTCAAGCAGAGAACAAGGACATTCTTCTACAGCATCTGTCGTTTGTGAAAAGACTTCTAACATGCCTAGGGTACACAGTCAATGAAAAGAAATCAAAACTAGTACCCTCTCAAGAGATAATATTCCTGGGTGCAAGCTTAAATACAACTCCCCAGATGGCTTATCTCACGCCAGACAAACAAAGGCAACTGACTACCTATTTCAAAATGCTGGCAACAAAGGCCCAGTTGTCTGCAAGAAAAATTCTGCAGGCTTTGGGCTTTATGGCATCCTGCATCCTACTAATTCCATATGCAAGACTGCATATGAGGAAACTTCAGTGGTACCTAAAAAGTGTTTGGACTCAACATTGCCACAGCCTGGAAACTATGATTACTCTCATTCCCTGCCTGCAACAGGAGTTTCGATGGTGGGCAAAGGCTTGTCACCAAAACAAGGGACAGCCATTCACATTACCCCCAGCCAGGCAAACACTAACAACGGATGCATCAGATTATGCCTGGGGGGCCCACATGGCAGGAAGATGCATTCAGGGCACATGGACCTCAAACCAAATGCATCTACATATCAATCAAAAAAAGATGCTAGCAGTTCAAAATGCCCTGACAGCCTTCAAGGACCTACTTCATCCAGGACAACTACTGATAAAGACAGACAACACCACGGTCATGTGGTATATAAACAAGCAGGGGGGGCACTCATTCTTACCCTCTTTGCAGGCTAGCCATGACTTTGTGGGACACAGCATTGACTTACCAAATACACCTGCAGGCACAATTCCTACCAGGATGGAAAAATACACTGGCTGATGACCTAAGCAGAAACCTCATGGATCCCCACGAGTGGCACCTGGATCCACAAGTCTTCAGCATGATAACAAGGAAATGGGGATGCCCGGACATAGATCTATTTGCCTCCCCTCACAACTACCAACTAAAAAGATTCTGCACAAGGATTTATCACAGACAAGCATGGAAAGTGGATGCCCTATCAGTATACGCATTTCCCCCTCTGCCTCTCCTCCCCAAGGTACTCCTAAAGGTCAGACAGGAGATGCCAAGGATGATACTAATTGCCCTAGACTTGCCCTGCCAGTACTGGTATCCAATACTAAGGAGCTTGTCTCAATGTCCAGCTTGGACCTTACCTCAGATACCTCATCGACTGTCACAGCAAAACAATCAGATCCTGCACAGCCAACTCAGAACTTTAAACCTGGCAGCATGGTGGATAATGTAGTCATACAAAACGCACCTCTCAGTAAAGCTGTGATGGATGTCATTTTGGAGGCCAGAAGGCCTAGTACTAGAAAATCTTATGCTGGAAAATGGAAGAGATTTTGTGCTTGGAACCAGGCACAAGAAACTGATACAGCTGTGCCAAATATTCCTCAGATTTTGCAATACTTAACTGAGATGCTGGACAAAGGTCTATCTTTTTCATCTATTAATATTCATGCCTCTGCCATTTCGGCTCATTACAATACAGAGCTACCAATCTTTTCTCATCCCTTACTAAAACAGTACCTCAGAGGAGCCAAAAACTTAAGGCCTCCAAGAAGATCACCAATGCCTGCATGGGACCTCAACTATGTCTTGGAAAAACTCACCCTGCCACCTTTTCAGCCAGCTGCTACGGCTGATATAAAGTTTTTATCTTTGAAAACAGCTCTGCTCCTAGCAATAACGTCTGCAAGACGAGCTTCAGGCACTCATGGCTGTGGAACCTTTTATCATCTTTTATCCAGACAGGGTCTCTCTGAGGACAAACCCAACATTTATGCCTAAGGTGGTGTCCAGTGTGGCATTTAACCAAACTATTGATCTGCCAACTTTTTATCCAAATCCACAGAACAAGGGGGAGAAAATTCTGCATTCTTTGGATGTACACAGACAGCTTAGATTCTACTTGGACAGAACCAAAGTTTTCCGAAACACAGAAGAATTAGTAGTGGCATATACTGCAGGATCACAAGGAAAGGCTATCTCAAACCAGACTATTTCATAGTGGATAGGCCACTGCATTCGTTTCTGCTACTTACACCATGGAAAGCCAGTGCCTAAGGGCATTAGGCCACATTCAACCAGAGCTGCAGCCACTTCAGCAGCCTTTCTCAGGGGAGTACCAACCAAGGACATTTTAGAGGCTGCTACTTGGAGTTCAGTGCACACCTTTACCAAGCACTATCATCTGCCACTCCACTCTAAATCCAGGGCAAGCTTTGCCACTGCAGTTCTGCAGGGCCTCATAGCTGCTCCTAATGCTGTTTAGCTCCAGCCTCCCATCCATAGCTTTGGGACTCTACCCAAATGTAATGACTGCAACAGTGAAACACGAAGAACATAGTACAGTTGTGTACACTTACCATAAATGTAGGTGTTCGAGTGTATTCACTGTTGCAGTCCAGGTTACCCACCCGCCATCCCCCTTTCTTCTGATGGAACCTATCTTTCCTTCTCTGATTTATACAAACCTATATGGTGTATTTGCTTGTAGATGAAGGTAAAGTTTATATTGATGGATGTATTTATATGTATATAAATTTTGGCAACCCTTTTGGGGGGCACCTGACATCTGGGGCAAGAAAAACTAAAGAAAATGGCATCAGCCGCATCTTTTATACCCCTGATGACCTGTCGTCAGGGAAGGGGTAACAGCAGCTGATGCAGCACCCAGGACTTTGGAATTCAGGCCGACTGAGGGCAACCTGCCAGCAGGATTACCCAAATGTAATGACTGTAACAGTGAATACATTTGACCATCTACATTTATGGTAAGTGTACACAACTGTACTGTATTCCTCCCTCAAGTGAAACAAATACACCTTTCGACTTACTTCAAGGATTTGGCAAGCATGACCTAGCTCTCTGCAAGGCAATTCCTGCAAGCCCTGGGATTCATGGCTTCATGTATTCTGATGATTCCATATGCCAAACTGCATATGAGGAAAATACAGTGGTACCTCAAGAACCTTTGGTGTCAACACTCACAGGATTTAGACTTGATACTTCCTCTGATTCCCTGTCTGCAGACAGAGTTTCTTTGGTGGGCGACAGCCTGCGCACAGAACAAAGGCCTGCCTTTTCGACCAACTACTGCAAGCATGACTCTCACCACAGATGCCTCGGACTTCTCTTGGGGAGCACATCTGGATGGCAGGTGCATACAGGAGACTTGGAGCTACCAACAGATTCATCTGCACATAAATCTGAAGGAATTGATTGCATTCCAGCAGGCCTTGCTGGCTTTCAAGCATCTTCTCTCTCCTGGAACTCTTCTATTCAGGACAGACAACACCACAGTCAATGTGGTACATTAACAAGCAGGGCGGGACTCGCTCTTACCCCCTGTGCAGACAAAGCATGATTCTATGGTCCATAGCAGCTTCCATGGGCCTACATCTGATAGCTCAGTTTCTTCCAGCAAGGCTCATCACCTTGGCAGATCAGTTGAGCAGGCAGGTCCTGGATCCGCACGAGTGGCAACTGAACAAGACCATCTTCTATTGCATCATTCAACGTTAGGGTACTCCCCAGGTGGATCTCTTCTCATCTCTGAACAATCATCATCTTCCAACCTTTTGCACCAGGGAACATGACAACAAAGCCAGGAGAGTGGATGCTGCGTCCTTCCCCTGGACACAGCTTTCAATTTATGCCTTCCCTCCTCTGCCTCTTCTTCCCAGAGTGCTGTTGAAGATAAGGGATGAAAAACCAAGGGCCATTATCATAGCCCCAGACTGGCCCAGACAGCATTGGTATCCTCTGCTTTGCAGTCTCGCCCAGTCTCAGCCTTGGCATTTTCCCCTGATACCAGATCTCTTGGTTCAGGAAGAGGGAAAATTTCTACATCCTCGTCTTCAGACTCTGCATTTGGTGGTCTGGCTCATAGTATAAATCTATCTCAACAGGTGGTTGAGGTTCTTTGTGAGGCCAGGAGGCCTAGCACTAGGAAATCTTATGCAGACAAATGGAAAAGATTCTGTAATTGGATGCAAACCAGAGGGGAAGACTCTTCTCAACCATCTCTTCCCCTTATTCTTGATTACCTGGCAGGCTTGCTTATTGGTGGACTTTCCTTTTCTTCAATCAAGATTCATGCCTCAGCGATTTCTGCTTATTGTTCCTTGAAACAACCCATCTTCTCACACTCTTTGATGAAGCAGTTCCTCAGGGGATTGGCAATTTAAAACCTCCCAGAAGGGCACCTACTCCTGCTTGGGATCTTAATTTTGTGCTTGAGAAACTTACTCTGCCTCCTTTTGAACCAGCTGCCTCTGCAGATTTTAAAGTTTGTTTCCTGGAAAACTGCTTTTCTCTTGGCTGTTCAGCTAGAAATGTTTCTGAGCTGCAGGCCTTAATGGCAATAGAGCCTTTTCTCATCTTCCATGTGGATAGGGTTTCCCTTCGAACCAATCCTTCCTTAATGCCTCAGGTGGTTTCTAGCTTGACTTGTAACCAATCTGTCCACCTGCCTACCTTCTTTCCTAAACCTCAGAATAGAGGAGAAAGACGTCAGCACTCCCTTGATGTACATAGCTTCGATTTTACCTGGACAGGACTAAAATCTTTCGGTAGTCTGACCAATTGTTAGTCAGTTTTGCATCTGGAGCTCAGGGCAAAGCTATTTCTAAACCGACCATTTCTAAATGGATTGCCCATTGGTATTCTCTCTTGTTACTTGCAGCATGGCAAGGTTCCTGCACAAAGTATCAGGACCCATTCTACTAGAGCAACTTCCACCTCAGCAGCTTTTTTGAGAGGTGCACCTACTAAAGACATCCTGGAAGCAGCTACTTGGACTTCTTTTCACACTTTCGCAAAGCTTTACAATTTACCTTTGTTTTCTCCAGGGCTGGTTTTGCCACTGCAGTGTTGCAGGGCATCCTTACCAACCCTTAAATAGTGGATGTTCTTTGTCTCACATTGCTGCAGTCATAACCTGTGGGGTAGTCCGCTGTCCTCGGTCGGCCCGAATACCAAAGTGTTAGGCTGGCGTCGGTCATGGTCGCTCAGAGCTGACGTCAGTACGCAGTAGTACTTAAGCGCATGACCGACGCCATATCCTCAGTCTTTCTTGCCGCGTGGTCCGAAGCAAAAGCAGCGTTTGCAAGTGCCGTTCGGCGTCCTGAAATTTTCGTTTTTCGAGTTTCAGACCGAAGACCAAGTTGGGCTAAGTACCCCGTTGGGGAATATTTTTGTCTTTTCTTGCCTCAGTTAATCCGGATGTCAGAAAAAGTTAATAATTGTATTTCTTGTGGGAAACGGATACCTCATAGGGACTATCACTCTCTCTATTCCTTGTTTGGGGCCTGAGCACGACGTAGTCGAGTGTCGCTTTTGCGCTAGATTTAATAAGCGCACCATTAAACGCAGATTAGACTGTGCTAGGCTTGTTTTCGGTAAGCGGTGTAACTACAACATGCCGTCGGATCCTCCGACGCCCGCTACCGCAAAAAAGCGAAAAGATAAATCGTTAAAGTCTAAACAGGATGAGTCGTCCGTTGCGGACGCCGGTTCTATGGAAACTACGGTTGAATCTGTGGATCCAGCCGAGGTCTCGGCTGAATCACAGGGGGAACCTTTAATTTTACAGGAATTGGCCTCTCAGGAGTTAGGTCAGGCCGAGGGGGCTTCTCAAGTTTCTGTAGTTCCATCCTTACAAAAGGTTATTAGGCCATCTACTTCTGTCACTAAAGGCCCTGCTAAAGCTAGACCTGGTCTTTCTGGTACAGGCATCAGCCCTAGTTCTTCGGGCTCTGTTCCTAAAAAACATATGTTGACAATGGCAGAGGATTTGATTACTTTAATCAGGGGTTCTATGCCCCCTCCAGAAAAGAGACCTAGGGTGGAGACAGATGTGGAGGGATTGGAGCATTCCTCAGATTACTCTGAGTCTTCAGCTGAGGACATTCAGGATTTTCCTCCCTATTCTGATTCGGATGCAGAGGATTCCTATCCTTCTGCTTCTCCTCCAGAGGATTTTTCCTTTTCTGAAACCCTGCACTCCATGAGGGAGCATTTCAAGTGGGAAGGTCAGGATTTTTCAGATTCTCGTAAGAGGCTTAGGGAATTTTTGTTTTTGCCACAACATAGACCTTTGGCTATTCCCCCTGTTTTAGATGTTGTTCAGGATGCTTTTTCTGAAGCTTCCCTTAATCCTGATTCTTTACCCCCTGCCCCTGTCAAGCCAGACAGGTATTACAGAGTTCCAGAGGCTCATAAATATTTGTATAAGAGTCCTAGAACTGACCCGGAAACTATTAGTCAAGGACCTAAGGGTGTCAGGGCTTCTGTAGTTAAGAATCCAGTACCTCTGGATAAAGATTCTAGAGCTTTGGATAGGTGGGGTAAAAAAGTGTATACCTCCTCCACGCTAGCTATGAGGGCTTTAATTTGCCAGTTTCATATGCTGAAGTATCAGAACTTTCTGTTAGGTCAGTTGAAATCTAAGGTAGATGCTTTAGCTGAGGGTATAGAGTGTAAGGAATTGCAGGACTTAGTTCATGCCTCAGATCAAGTTGGTAAGCATTCCTTGCAGTGTGGCTTCGATGCTCTTCAGGCTTCTTCCAGGGTGGCTGCTACTGGTTCAGTTATTCGTAGGCATGCCTGGCTTAAGGATCAAATTTTGTCAGAGCATGTTAAAGCTCAAATTTTGGATGCTCCTCTTCAATCTGAAGTTCTTTTTGGTTCTCCTGTGGAGTCAGTTTTGAAAAAAATGGAAGACAAAGCTAAGTCCATGCAGACGGTTAAGGAATTTTTTACAAGTGCAGCCCCCTAAGTTTAGCAGGAATTGGCCTGCAAAAGGATGGTCTTACCCTTCTTCCGATTTTCAGTCTAAGGGCAGGTCTAGACATGGTAGGGGCAGAGCTCATGCTCAGGGTTCTTTCAGACCTAGGACTTGGAGTTCTCCTGCACAATCTTCTGGTGAGGGCAGGGGTCAGCCTTTTCGTAAACAGACCCAATGACCTGTATCTCCAGCTGCCACACTCGTCCTGTCTGGCAGCTCCTCTAGGAGGAAAGTTGGCACTTTTCAAACAAAATTGGCTTTTTGTCACCCAGGACAAATGGGTGTTGGACACTATAAATCAAGGCTACAAGTTTTATTTTCACACCTTTCCTCCTTTCAAAGGCATGCCAGATGTACCTCCTCAGCAAAGGCTGGAGGCTCACAAACAGATTTCTTTACTTTTGCAAATGGGGGCAATCCAGGTGGTACCTCCGTCAGAAGTAGGCCTAGGGTTTTATTCTCGCCTATTCCTTGTGCCAAAGAAAGGAAACGCTTGGAGGCCAATTCTGGATTTGTCCATTCTCAATACATACCTAGACATTCCAAAGTTCAAGATGTTAACTTTACAGCAACTTCTGCCTCTGCTAGGCAAAGATCACTGGATGGTAACTCTGGATCTCAAAGAGGCTTATCTTCACATTCCTATCAGGCCCAGCCGCAGGAGATTCCTGCGTTTTCGGGCTGGTACTTTTCATTATCAGTTCTCTGCATTGCCCTTTGGCTTATCTACTGCGCCCAGGGTGTTCACAAAGGTCCTGGCTCCTGTGATAGCCTTCTTAAGACTGAGAGGAATACAAATTTATCCTTATCTGGACGATTGCCTGATTCTTGCTCAAGACAAAGTCAAGTTACTTCAACATCTACAGTATGTAATGGCAGTTTTAAGGTGCCTAGGGTATTCTGTGAACGAAACAAAGTCCAGTCTAGTACCCTCTCAGGACATGTGCTTTCTGGGTGTGAGACTGAATACAGCCTCTCAGATGGCTTTTTTGACCCCGGACAAACAAAGAAATCTTCACCTATACTTCCAGCAATTATCACTAATGTCCAGGTTGACTGCAAGGACAGTCCTTCAAGCCTTGGGGTTCATGGCATCTTGCATTCTGGTACTTCCCAATGCCAAACTGCATATGAGGAAGCTACAATGGTATCTCAAAAGTGTATGGACTCAACACTGCCACGATTTGGACACTGTCATTCAGATAATACCTTGCATCCAGAAGGAATTCTTGTGGTGGGCTCAGGAATGTCACCTAAACAAGGGACTCTCTGTGACCCGACCAGAGGCGAGTCAGATTTTAACGACGGATGCCTCAGACCTGGCTTGGGGAGCACACTTCAATGGGAAATGGATTCAAGACACGTGGCCTCCCAGACTACAGCATTTGCATATCAACATGAAGGAGATGTTAGCAGTCCAATTTGTCCTGATGGCCTTCAATGATCTACTTCAACCAGGACAGGTGTTGATTCAAACAGACAACACAACAGTCATGTGGTACATCAACAAGCAGGGGGGAACCCATTCTTACCCTCTTTGCAGACAAGCTATGATTTTGTGGGAGACTGCTCTGAGTTTGCACATCACTCTTCAAGCATGGTTTCTGCCAGGAGCACAGAACTCCTTAGCAGATGTATTGAGCAGACAAATTGTGGATCCCCACGAGTGGAAATTGGATCCTCACGTATTCCAACAGTTGACAGTGGCTTGGGGAACTCCAGACATAGATCTGTTCGCTTCTCCACTAAATTTCCAACTGCCAAAATTTTGCACAAAGATGTTTCACCCAAAAGCTTGGAAAGTGGATGCTCTATCTTTCAGTTGGAACAACCTTCACATCTATGCTTTCCCTCCTCTGCCTCTCCTTCCCAAGGTACTCTTGAAAGTCAGACAGGACAAGCCTTGCATGATTCTAATAGCACCAGATTGGCCACGTCAGCACTGGTATCCTCTGCTGAGGAGTTTAGTACAGGAGCCTCCTTGGCCTTTGCCACCAATTCCACACCTGTTGTCCCAGGCAAGCAATCATTTTCTCAATGTCAGGGTACAGTCCCTGCATCTGACAGCCTGGCGTATTCTGTTTTAGATCCTGGGGGGGTCTCAGCTTCCTCAACAAGTTTTGAATGTCATTTTGGAAGCCAGACGGCCTAGTACTAGAAAAGTTTATGCTGATAAATGGAGGAGATTTTTTCTTTGGAGCACAGCAAAGAGCTTTGATGTTTCAGTGCCTAATTTGAGTATTACACTACAGTACCTTACTGAATTATTAGACAAGGGTTTGTCTTTCTCCTCCGTGAAAGTTCATGCTGCAGCCATTTCTGCTCACTATGATTGTGACCCTCCTTTATTTTCTCACCCTTTGTTTAAACAATTTCTTAGAGGGCAAAAACATAAGACCCCCATGTAGAGCTCCTACTCCTTCCTGGGATCTCAATTTTGTGTTGGAAAAGCTTACTTTACCTCCTTTTGAACCAGCAGCTACGTCTGAGTTGAAGTTTTTGTCCTGGAAGACTGCTTTTTGTTGGCCATTACGTCTGCTAGGAGGGTATCTGAATTACAGGCTCTCATGGCAGTTGAACCCTTCCTGATATTTCATAAGGATAGGGTGTCCTTGCGTACTAACCCTACTTTTATGCCTAAAGTTATTTCTAATGTGGCCTTAAACCAGTCTATTCATTTGCCTACTTTTTATGCTGATCCCCAAAATAAAGGGGTAAAGTCTTGCATTCTTTGGATATTCACAGGCAGTTACGCTATTATTTGAGCAGAACTAAAGAATTCAGGCAGACTCAACAGTTATTTATTTCTTTTGCTTTGGGTTCACAGGGAAGGCTGTTTCTAAGCAAACTATTTCTAAGTGGATTGGCCATTGTATTGCTTTTTGTTATTCTCATCATGGAAAGGATGTTCCTGCTGGGATCAGACCTCATTCCACTAGGGCTACCGCCACATCTACTGCCTTTTTAAGGGGGGTAGCTACTAAGGATATTTTGGAGGCAGCTACTTGGAGTTCAGTGCACACTTTTACTAAACATTACCATCTCCCTCTTTATTCTAAGTCTAGGGCTGGGTTTGCCACTGCAGTTTTACAGGGCATGTTGGCAGCTCCTAATGCTTTTTAGTTTGCCAGCCTCCCTTTACCTTTGCTTTGGGATTCTACCCACAGGTTATGACTGCAGCAATGTGAGACGAAGAACATAGTACAGTTTTGTACCTACCATAAATGTAGATGTTCGAGGATCCACATTGCTGCAGTCCAATTTTCCCTCCCTCCTTCCCCTCTATAGTTTGGGGTTGCTGTGTTTCTTTTGGGATACTTATTATGTTATCTAGGTTGGTTGTTGGGTATTTCTATTTTGGCTATGGCCTTTCCTTTTTAGGCCTTCTGACATCTGGGGCAAGAAAGACTGAGGATATGGCGTCGGTCATGCGCTTAAGTACTACTGCGTACTGACGTCAGCTCTGAGCGACCATGACCGACGCCAGCCTAACACTTTGGTATTCGGGCCGACCGAGGACAGCGGACTACCCCCACAGGTTATGACTGCAGCAATGTGGATCCTCGAACATCTACATTTATGGTAGGTACAAAACTGTACTGTTTCTTCCTCCCTTTTTTCTTTGGGCTTTGGGAATCGGCCCATTTTGTAAGGACTGCAACAGTGAAACACGATGAACGTTGTACAGTTGTGTACACTTACCATAAATGTAAATGTTGGAGTGTATTCACTGTTGTATTGCCCCCCCCATCCCCCTTTTTTCCTAAGGCAGAGACTACCTGTTTATTTTGTGGATGGTATGTTTCCAGGGATTTTCTTTTCCTGGTCTAGTCTTCTTTGGGGGCTCCTGACAGTTATGGCAAGAAAAACTGAGGAAATGGCGTCGGCTGCCTTCCTTTATACCCGATGTCCTGTCAGGTTTATGGCCGAAGGCAGCCGACGTCATATACCAAGGCTTTGGTATTCTGGCCAACTGTGGGCTTCCAGGAGCCAGATAACCCATTTTGTAAGGACTGCAACAGTGAATACACTCCAACATCTACATTTATGGTAAGTGTACACAACTGTACTTTTTTGTCAACTGCTACTTCCTTCTACAACTACTACAGCATAGTGCACTAGCCCACGAGGCCACTCAGCTCTTGGGGGCTATCCTCTCCCTTGGCGTGGGAGGAATGTTCATGTATTTTGAGGATTCTACACGGTCATTTTTTCCAGTCCTGGCACCAGTGTGCCTACCAGGATTGGGCATTTTTTTATCCTGGGTCCTGTGCACCCAGCTATCTTTTTTTTTTCATTTTTCACCTACTTCTGTCTATGATATATGCTGTATAAAATATGTTCTGTATGTCTTGGTGAGATTTTGTGAAAATCTGGGTCCACCTAGTGAAGGTACTCAAGACTTGAGGATGAATTCAGTTTCAGCAATACTACTGTCCTTTGCTTGCTGACTTATCTCTCCATTCGGACCCCAAAGTTTTTCTCTTATTTCTCTAATCTTGAATTTCTCTCTTGATCTTTTTTTTTTTATTCTGTGTGCAAATACTATTCTTGCATAATAATAACGATACGTAATTTCTTTCTTATCCCCAATAGTCCACTCTGTCGTTTTATAGCTCTTGTTTGGCCTATCACATTTTTAAGTATACATACAGATAATTAGGGCATAGGCAGTAATGCCCTTCTATCCTTCCTGTACACCAAAAGAGTTGTAACCATAATAAGTGCCCAGCTGGTCTTAAAAATATCTAAACTAGTGCTTGCTTTAATGTAACATGGTAGGCTATTCCATGTATCAGCTTCTCTCTGAGAACCAATTAGTGCATTTATAATTCCTACAGAATCTCCTGCATAGGTTGTCTGATGATTCTGTACAACTTTTTGATAATACCAAACATTCCCAGAGTAGTTGTCTCCAACTGCCCTATATACCAGAATAAGGTCTCCGCATAGATGTCTATGTGAGACACTGTACAAGTTCATATATTTTAGTCTTTTATAATAATGTAAATTTTCACATCTTTGGATGCCCTTGATATATTTCCGCTGTAATCTTTCCAGTTTCCTCACATCTGATTTCTTATAAGGTTTCCATATTGTTATTCCATACTCCAGTTTGGAGCTAATATAACTAACAAACAATGACTTCATCATTTCTGATTTCCTAGACTTTATAAATCTTTTTATAGAACCTATAGTTCTAGAACTATCATTAACCAATTGGATGATATGATTAAAAAAAGTTGAAGCTGTTTCTACCAATATACCCAGTTCCATAAATTAATCTGCAGTTTCAATCACTGCATGCTGTAGTAAGTGTTCACCTTTCAGTTTCTATCTCATAAATCGCATATGTTTAGTTTTTGATACATTTATCAGCATATTATTCTCCTGTGCCCAAATTGTCAATCTAGTCAAGTTTTTTTTTTTTTTTTTTTTTTTTTTTTTTTTTTACAGGCATATCCTGCCTGTAACGTGCAATCAGTTTACCAATTTTCAAGTCATCTGCATATACACCTATGAAAGAGATCTGAAAGAAGCAGTCTAAACAAGTAGGGACCTAGGATAGAACCCTATGGGACACCCTGACTGTAATCTCAAATTTCAACTTTGCAATTGCTGTATACTTGCCATGTCGTATTTGTAAGCCATGCAGCTGTCCATCATATCAAGAATACATCAGTACCTAGTACTAATTTATTAATCAGTGATTTGTGCATGACCCTATGAAATGCTGACGTGAAATCTATACAAGCACAATTTTTCAATCATAGCTGTTATTTTATTGTTCTAGAACATCATGTTACAGGTGGTAATGTCATGCATATGTTGAAAATAGATCCAATATACTGTCCCAGACTTTCCAGTTCTGACAATAATTTATACAATATAACCTCCATTATTTTTCCACAACATGAAATTAAACTTATGGGTTTGTATATCTCTGGTTTTGTCCACCTTCCCTTTCCCTTAAAGTCAGGTTTAACAAATACATGACTCCAGTCATGAGGAATCTCCCCATATTTATATGACCCAGTAAATAACATATATAATGATACTGTAAGTTCATGCCAAAGTGTTCTCGGGTCATTGTTGCAAATTCTTTCTCTTCCTTGTGCTTTGTTTGGATCCACTTTATGTAGTTATTTTTCAATATAGTCTAATTTGATTCTAGTATCTGAGGTTACCTTGATGTCACTAGGACACTTTATCACCCCCTGTGTGGAGCCAAACTGTTTTGCTTAAGATTTTGTAAATATGTCTATAATCTGCTGTCTGAGAATAAATTTTAAAATCTACACACAGTTTATCAATTTGTACGTCTTTGCTCCTATCATAGCTTGTATATTAATAAAATGGTTTCTTATTGTAAGCAATATTTTTATATAAATTTTCTTGCTTATTATCTGAACTTTGGCCGGCTAACATCTACCTGAAATCAACTGGACGTATAAGTGAAGTACACTTTTATCTGCTCTTTTTCATATAGTTCTGCATTTAATTTATTTGTGTTTCTCACTGAATATTAACACAACTGAAAGTTGTGGCTGTGTCTCTACAGAGTACTTGTTAGAATTTCTGTGTAGCCATTGATAGCAGTGGGGGTAATTTTCACCTCATCACTGATATTCTGTCCTGCCTTATATAAGTGATACATTTTGTGTTATCTCTGCTTATTATCTGAGCTTTGGCCGGCTAACATCTTCCTGAAATCAACTGGACGTATAAGTGAATTTAAGTACACTTTTATTTGCTCTTTTTCATATAGTATTGTATTTAATTTATTTATTTGTGTTTTTCACTGAATATTAACTCAACTGAAGTTGTGGCTGTCTCTCTACAGTTAGCTCCCCACCCACCCTTTCTGTTCTTGTTTTGGTGTTAATGTTGGTGGCTTTGAAATTGCCCGCCCCTCTTGTAGATTTGTATTTGGATACTCCTTCTGGGCCCATCTAATTTGCTCATTCAACTGAGTGCAGTGAGATCATATTCTGATTTCATGCACTCCTACTGTGTAGAAAGAGAGCATTTGGGAAGGACAACCCCTGTAGCCTCTTAATCCTGCTCTGTTCTTTCCCTCCCTAAAAATATATATATATATATATATATATATATATATATATATATATATATATATATATATATATTTTATTCAGCTGCTCTTACTGTAACTGTCTTAGTTGCGCTTGTGCGTGCTATCTGTTCAGTTGCTCTTACTCTGCACTTATTACTGCTTGTTAGTAGCCTTCTAATTTACTGCCTTCTGCACTTGTTTTTTAGTCATTTGTTAATTTAATTGCATTTATTTGAACTGTATTTGCCGTAGTGTTGCTACAAACTCGGGTGTGCTGGCCTGCACTGCAATTTGAATTGTATTTACTGCTGTTTTAGCTGCTTTTCTGTAACAAAAAAAAAAAATCTAAGCTTGTTTCCTGCCTTTCCTGTAACTAGTCAAGTCCAGATACAGACTTGCTATATCCAGGACTGTTAGTAAGCTTCTGAGCCCCCCAAGCGTTTCTTTGTTGGAGGGAAGCCTTCTCACTTATCAGTGAGTGTGGTAAGCACTAGGTAGCCTATCTACCACAGGAAGAATGGGTTTTGGCCTCAGAATTGTAGTTCATTGGCCGTTTGTTCAGTTTTTCCATCTCTTTCTACTTTCTGGTTAAAAGTCCGTTTTGCTTTTGGTCCCGCCTTTACTATAACTAGTGTAGTCCAGGTACAGATTTGCTGTATCCAGGACTGTTGGTAAGCTTCTGAGCCCCTCAAGCCCTTCTGTGTTGGAGAGAAGCCTTCTAGCTTATGAGTGGGAGTGGTAAGTACTAGGTAATCTATCTACCGCAGGAGGAGTGGTTTCTGGCACAGAAATGATAGTTTATTGGCCGTTTGGGAAGCTTTTCCATCTCTTTCAACCTTCTGATTTAAAAGCCTGTGTTTGCGCTTATTTTCTGCCTTTCCTGTTACTAGCATAGTCCAGGTACAGATTTGCTGTATCCAGGACTCTTTGTAAGCTTCTGAGCCCCCCAAGCCTTTTTGGGTTGGAGGGAAGCCTTCTAGCTTATCAGTGGGAGTGGTAAGCATTAGGTAGCCTATCTACCACAAGAGGAGTGATTCCTGGCCCAGAAATTGTAGCTATTGGCCGTTTGAGCAGATTTTTCCATCTCTTTCAATGTTCTGGTTTAAAAGCTGCACTTGCACTCATTTCCCAACTCTCCTGTAACTAGCCTAGTCCAGATACAGAGTTGCTTTATCCAGGATTGTTGGTAAGCTTCTGAACCCTGCTAGCCTTTCTGTGTTGGAGAAAAGCCTTCTAGCTTATCAGTGGGAGTGGTAAGCACTAGCTAGCCTGTCTACCACGAGAGGAGAGGTTCTTGGCCCAGAAATTGTAGTTTATTGACCATTTGGACAGTTCTTCCATCTTTTTCAACTTTCTGGTTTAACAGACAAAATCTGCGCTTGTTTCCCATCTTTCCTGTAACTAACCTACTGGGTAGCACTAGAAAGCCTTAAACTGATAAAAGCCTTCTAGCTTAGAAGAGAGACTTTGGAGTGATTAAGTATCAGTTTTCTGTACTTTCTTGCTGTACTTAACTGTTTTCTGCCTAAACGCAGATTTTCCAGTGTTTATTGTGATTTAAAAGCATGCTTTTTTTCACATATTGTACTTATTTGACTGCCTGCACTTTTAAAAAGTTGTTTTTTTGTTTAAATAATTTCTTTAACTGTTTTAGGCTACACACTAAAGTGTGATAGCCTTTTCTGATCGTTTGTAGTCGTTTAAAGCTGTTTTAAGTGTATTTTTTTTTACTGTTTTTGCCTTATCTTTTCAAAAAAAAAAAATTCCTTGTTTCCCGCCTTTCTAAGCTAGTATAGTCCAGTTTTCAGGCTAGTGCTGAATTCAGGGATGTGATACTATTTTCTGAGTTGCCCATACCATACTTGGATAGAAGGAAGTTTCTCTATTCATCTGTGAGAGCCTATCTGTCCCTGGAGGAGTGGTTCCAGCCCAGAAGTTAGTAGTTTATTGGCTATTTTGGGCTAATTTATCTCTCTTTCATTTCCCTACTGTAAAAACCATGTTTGCACGGTTTTGCGCACTGGACAGCGCCGGTTAGCTACGGTTAAATTATTCCCAGCTCCACTAAGTCTCCTCTTCAGTTTTTCCCTTGAAACTAGTCTAATTCTCAACCTAAGCACTCAAAAAGCATCCTACAGCCCAGCACTTGCTCAGACCTAATAGCAAGCACTAATATACCCTGAGACTAATTGCCCAGCAGGGCAAGGCTCTTTATTCACCCCTCACCAACCAGTGACTAAGTATCTCACCCAACTATTCAAGCATGACCAAAGGGCAATTTCAGGTGTACTCTCCAGTCCAGTTGGTAAATCTGGGTATCCTGAGGCAATGTTACAACTGCCTCATGTACACAGACAACACTCTCCTCCTACCACAAAACACTAACATATGTGAGAGATGCAATTATGCAGCCAAACTGGAAGCTAAGTCAGTGAGACCAGATGGTGTCCCAGGCAATGTCTTGCATGAACTAACCTCCCACCTAAACATGCTGTTCAGCCTCAGCCTCTCTATAGGCTACGTGCCCATAGAATGGTGCATAGCAATGGTTATTCCTCTCCATAAAGGAGGGGCCACAACTGACCCTAACCATCGCCCCATAAGCCTGACTAGCCTGGTCTGCAAGGCTGTGGGGCACATAGTCATGGAAATCATTAACAAAGACATTGGGAACCTCCAAACTCTTGACCCAACCCAGTTCGGCTTTAAGGGCAGATCATGCCTACTAAACCTGGTTGACTTCTTCAAGACAGTCACCAAGGCCATAGATGAGGGAAGGTGGTTCACATAGCTACCTTGACCTCGCCAAGGCTTTTGACACCATTCCCCACTCGGGTATTACAGAAAAACTCACCAGCCTGAACATAAACCCCTACGTCACGGGATGGGTTGCCAACTGGCTTACAGACAAAACTCACACAGTAAGAATAGCGGGCTCCAGGTCCGACTCTAAACCAGTCACAAGTGGTAACCCACAAGGCTCGGTCCTGGGACCCCTACTGTTTGGCATATACTTCTCAGAAGTACAGGCAAACACAGGAGGACTATGGCTAATCAAGTTCGCCGATGACTGCAAACTGGGAGCCATAATTGACTCTCCGGCTGACACGGACATCCTCCAAAAGGGCCTTATTGAGACGGACACCTGGTGTCAAAGTCATGGCCTCAAGCTAAATGCCAAAAAATGCATAGTCATCCCGTTCGGGAAAAACAAAACACCCATGAATTACCACATAGGTGGCAACCCCCATTAATGCAGAAGAGGTAGTAAGAGATCTGGTGACCCAGGTAGATAGTAGTCTTTCCTTTGACAATCATATTGCCAACGTAGTTAGGAAATCCTTTTATGCGGCCCAACTAATTACTAAAGGGTTCGCATCTAGAAATAAAGAGGTTGTAGCGCCCCTCTACTCATCAATCATTAGACCCATCATAGAGTACAATGCCCCATTTGGGATGTACCTCACAAGACACTTCCAACAGCTGGAAAGACCACAAAAGTACCTCACCAAGAGGATTACTGGCCTCAAACATATGTCCTATGCAACCCGACTGAAAAAACTCTGGCTGTACTCCGTGGCATATCACTTACTCAGAGGTGATCTCTGCCTGACTTACAAAGCCATGTCCAACTCAGAATTGATGGACATGCTCCACCTAAAGAAATCCACGTCGCTGCGAGCCACGCGCTCTAGTGAGCTAAACCTTGCCACAACAATAAATAGAACATGCTGGAGGGATAGATTCCTGTCAGAGACTCCCCATGCTTTGGAACAAAATTCCAAACTACATCAGGCAGAGCCCCTCACTAACGCTCTTCAAGAGGAACCTTGACGAGTAGATGGGTAACAGAAAATACACCCCTGGGATCACTTCATTGGCTCTGCTTGACAGAGGATCAGTTAATTAATCAGTGGGGTGGCGAAAGCCGACACACTCTGGCTAGGCTTATAAATGCCCTTGGGCAGTTAGCCTACTTACCTACCTATGATCTTGTCTCACACAATGCTGAATTTCTGTCCAGCTTGTTTATTTCATTTTTCAAAATCATAGTTCAACCTTTTTTCCATTTCTTATATTTTTTTGTCTTTGACCTTAATCAAGTATCTTGTTCTTATGTGGCTAGAACCTAATGTTAAAATTTTTTTTTTTTTTTTTTTTTGCATTCAGTTTCTGTTTCAAAACTTTCTGCATTCCTTCTGCATTTTTTTCACTGAACACACCACTCCAATTAGTTTTACAAAGTGACTGTTTCGCTTCCATATAATCTGTTATTAATCTTCTGTGCATTGGTTTAGATTTCAGTTTGGCAACAAATGAGCCTTTATAACCCATTGGTCACTGCACATAAATGGTGGTAAAACTTGACATGATGTAACAGTAACTTCATTAGTAACACAAATTATGTCTAGTATGTTCCATTCCTTGGTATGCTTTTTTACAGTCTGAAGTAATAGTTGTTCCTGAACATATGTTGTAAATTTCCTTACCAATGTTGTTGAATCCAGTATTATTCCAGTCTGTGTCTTTTTTTTTTAAACATATGTTGTAAATGTCCTTACCAATTTTGTTGAATCAGTATTACTCCAGTCAGTTTCTTTTTTTTAATGCCTTTATTGAATTATCACTTGTGACATACACACATTTGCATAAAAGTAATCAAACCACATTAAGAAGTTAAAATTAAATATTCTTCACATATATTGCTATATGTCATATAACCTAACAACATTGCATACATTATTCAATTCCTGCACCATTTTTTTAAACAGGAAACCTCTTTATTAAACCATCACTTACGACATAAACAATCATACATTTATAGAAATGAAAACTAACCACACCGACACAATCCTAGTTACAAGCATTTTACATCACAAGCCATACTGACACATTCCCAGTTGCAAACATTATACATCACTTATAATCTACCCAATCATTTTCAGTCAGACATAACATAGCTCATTTAAGTCCTGCCTTCTTTTAAACCTCATTCCTCTCCTGTATGTATTGTTCCCACAATTCCCATTTTTCTTATGTAGTATGCTCCTGCTTTTTTCTAAAGATCTCAATTCTGGTTGTTTTATCTCTGTTACTAAATTCAGTATTTCTAATATAGTTGGTTTAGATTTTGATTTCCAGTTTCTAGTAATTGCTTTTTTGGCAGCCACTGTAGCAAGGCCATACCCTGTCTAGTCAGTTCCAGTTTTGTATCATAGCTATTCCAGTCTGTTTCTGGTAAATTTAAATCCCCATCTGCTAATATTTTTCCCTCCTGTATTTCATGCAAGAAATGTAAGAATTCCTGTAGGTCATCAGCAATTGACTTTGGTGGTCTATACACTTTAACAATTGTTGCATGTTGCAAGGTTGTATTTATTGTCACAATTACACAATCTACAGTGTTAGTGTTAGTGTTATCATTGAACATGTAATAATCACAGGTCTCATAAACTTTAATCCCTATCATAACACCTCCACCTTATTTTTTTGTTAGAATGTAAGTTACAATAAAAACATTTATAGCTTGACAGAAATTAGTTTCCAGTCATTGTTCTTTAACAAGAACTTAATAACATCAATCTTATGGGGAACGTAGCAAAGTTTCCAGTAAAAAAAAACTTATTTATGCTCCTACCATAAACAACCATCAGAGATGTATCAAATTTTGCTATCTGTGAACTGTTAAATTTTCAACCTGGGAAAAATCCTGCCTCGTATTTGTCGAATATTGCAAAATGTCTGCTGCAAAAATTAACCTCCCTGATCTTGACTGTGCACGCCATCCTATCTAAACACGTGTGCCCAAAATTAGGCACACGTTTCCATTTTTTAAAACTGGACATTTTTTCATGTAGGTGTTTACCCCTAAAGTTTTTTCATTCAGTGTGATCTGACTCTCCTTTCTGTATGTGATTTGTGAAAAATGTATCCTAACATCAGTACAAGCTGTACCATCTAAGAGGGATACATGTTCCCAATTAACAAAGTCCTTGTGGACAAGGTGATTTGTGCCAACGTGAATAAAAATACTTTGTTACATTAAGGCATTCTAAGGTCTTTCTCGCATCCTTTATTTTTGCTCCTGAGAAGCATAACACTATATTCCATATTCATTATCTTCTCTGCAAATGTTAAGTATCAGTTCCTCTAATAATCAAATCTTCAGTTACAAGAATAACTTTTCTGATCACATCTGAAGAATCTTCAGCTTCTAATTCAGTAATATCTGCTTTATCTGTTCTTGCAAAGGAATGGTTTTCATCACCATTAGTCTTATTAATCCTCTGTTTTCATTGCTTATTTCATTTGCAAGCATACAGTTCTCATGCAGCTGGCTTTATACATCTACAGCTTGAGACATGGTGTCAGCTTCTTTCTTTCTTCTCTTTTTTTCGTACTGTAATGTTCTTCAATCCTTCTACATTCACTTTTGATTTATTCCTCTTTACCTGCCCCTTGCTTCTTTTTTACTACCTTCTCTTTTTGAAAAATGATGCCTTTTTCTGTAGAGTGAAGGTTTTCTGGTAGAAAAAAGTTATTCCCTGTAATCTCTCTATTAATTTAACAAAGCAGTGTCCTTTTAGTATGCATTCTCTTTGTTTTATAGACATTAATCAGTTTATTTTCCTTCCTTGTTATTCATTGCGAACTTCCTTTCTTTCTTTTTTATTATCTTCTGTATGCTCTGAATCCTCAGATTGCTTAATACCTGTATCCAGAATTCCAAGGTTGTCAGTGGTATTACCCTACTCAGTAGGGGTTTAGTGATCTTTACTGACAATAGACACTTCATTTCCTAAATGTGTTCTATTTACTTTTTTATGTCATCAGTCCAGTCATTAGTATATGTAACAATTCTCCAACCTGTGCCAACTGCACAAGTGCAATAGTCATTAGTAAGTCTAGAGTTACTACTATTGATAGTAAGCAAATCATCCAACTTTTGACATGAGGGACAGAGATCACTGTTATCAAGTGTTTCCCTTAAATATACATAGCATTTAGTACACTGTATAAGATACTTATGATTGTGCAAATAATTAATGTCATTCTTGTTTAAGTAATCCATTTTCAGCTGCAAACGAATAAAGAATTCTAAGACAACACGAATGCACACAGTAGCTTCTGCTAACTGTCACTCGCAGTCACACCTCTTTTTAACAGTAAAGATCAATAAATTACAAATCAATATAGGATTATTTCTTATAAACTCTGGATTGTCATTTCTCCAGTCTGTGTGAATTTATAGCTGACCAAGACCTTCGGGAGTCTGCCTGTCTAAAACCTATTCCTTTCTAACACCAACCTGTAAAAATTAGAGGTAAAACAACAAAATGTAAATCATACATTTTATTGTCTACAAGCTATCCCTTTCTTCCTACAGGCAGTGAAAAATAGTAGTAAAAATAAAATATAAATCAAAATAAATATTCTTTTACCAGGCAACTTCACAGTTAATCAAAAACCAACACAGGATTCTTTAGATAAACTCTGGATTTGTCTTGTCTATAGTATGTGTAAATTTTAGCTGGTTAGCCCCCCCCCCCCCCCAATTGCTAGAGTTTGCCTAAAACCTATTCCTTTCTTACAGCAAACAGTGAAAATTAGAGGTTGTTGTGTCTTTTGGCTTTTCCCGGTTAGGGGTCGCCACAGCGGAATTCCAGTCCGCTAATGATTGGCAGTAGACCTTTACCTTTTTTTTTGCTGCCAGCTCTGACGCACAACCTTCAGTAAAGGTACGCCTATTCACGCATGTCTCCACAGAGAAGAAGCTCTAGCTGAGAATAGAACAGGACAACGTCTTACTGTGAGGCGACAACGCTACCACAGCACCACCACTGCAGTAGTGAAAATTAGAGGTAAAACAATAAAATATAAATCAAAGTAAATCTTCTTGTCTACCATATATCCCTTTCTTCCTACAAACTGTAAAAAAGTGGTTAAAAATATAAATCAAAATAAATCTCTTACCAGGCAACTGCACAGTCGGTCACAAACCAACACAAGATTGTTTAGATAAGCTCTGGTACTAGGTATGGCAATAACTCTTTTGTCTTCCAGTAAACAGACTTTTCTTATAAAAATTATGAACACTGTTTAAGACCTTTTGTTTGCTAATGTGCATATAAAGCATGTTTGAATTAGGGAAAATAATCCTAAATTTATTTCTTGGTTTCATTTATGCTAATGAAATGTTTAAAATTCCATTATTTTTTTTAACATGAACATAGCAGCCAGGTATGCAGATCTGACTATAGGAACTGTTTCACTGGCTTGAATTGGTCACAGTCTGATTTGCCATAACCAAAACACATTTCCAGCATGGTGACATGAACTTTTGTATGCAGAAAGATTTCTGTATTTTTGGATTCCATTTTTTTATGAAGTTTCTCCCACTTTGGCAGTGCCCTCTTTATATTTTTGGCATTTTTTTGATGACTGCAAAAGGAACTGGGTTGTTTTTCTTGTCCAAGGTAAGTGCATTTCTTTTATGCAGTCACTAACATATTGTATGGTTTGTCTTGCATAATGAAGCAAGGCTAGTAAAACATTCCATTCAAATGTATAATTAAAAAGGATTCACTGTGTGCCATCAGTATGCCACTTCACTGCTGTGTTCCTCGCAGCTTAGTAATGATGCGTTTTCTATTTTACCTTTCAGTTTCAGTGAAAGTTTTTTCATGGTGAAAGGAGCAGCACTTTTCCTGCAGCAGGGAAGCGGCCCTCAAGGTCAACGAACGTATCAACAGTGCCATCATCATCATCATAAACATGCAGGTAGGCACTTTGAAGTGAGACACATGCTGAATGTTGGAAATGCTATTTGCTCCTCTTCATTTCTGAATTCTGTCTGGATAGAGATGTTTAATATACAGACATTTAATGTACAACTTTTAATTGCCAATGGTAATGATCTTGAGCCAAGTGTCCTTTTTTGTTTCCTTGTTGGATCAGAACTAGCTTCTGCTCAAAATTCATGTTTTGATTCTTAGGAGATGTTAGTTGTATGCATTACATTCTAATAAAATTTAACTAGGAAGTTTACTATTTAGGTTGCCATAGCCCATTAGCATTGTTGCCCTGTAGCAATTGGTTCTTGAGTTTGGTTTCCTGCTGGGATGCTTTCAAACACTGGAAAACTAGACCATCTGCGGATGGCAAAAGAGGGTCATAAACAAACAGGGACTTCATAGTCAGGATGGATGTAATGATGTGTAATTGTCACATGTATGTGAAAAAGACATTTTAAACCTCCCACTTATGGGATAAGAGCAGAAGCCTCACAAATGTATGCTGTAGGACTGCCCTGTTTTGCTGTTCTTTAGAGGGTGGGATACAACATATGAGGATATGTTTTGACAAACAGTAAATTATTTTGTGACTCAACTGCTTTGCTTTTTCTATGATGATGTAATCCTATGCTTAATTTTACCATTAATCTGTCCTAGAGTCCAGAATATTGTTTTCAAGTTGTCCACTGTTTACTAAACTTTGCATTATTGTGCTTTTAATTCCTTCTGTTTACACTTCAGCCAATATGTTTGATTTCTGCAGTTCACGTGTTGGTTTTGATGGCACTTCCTGTGCTTATTTATCTATTTATTTTTGCTTATTTTTCTCTCCCACCTCCACCTTCCATCATTTTACTGGCCAAGCTCCTTGATACCTGTCCATGCCAGGTCTACCAGCTGCTAACCTCAGAACTTAATCTGGTGTTTCTGGGGCCAGTCACGAAACGAGGAATCTTGAGGTCAGCACATCTATGCTTCTGTCCAGAGGTGTGTTACTTTAGACCAATCCCCCTCCTTCCCTTCTGCAAGTCCATGATGAAGTTCAATGGGTGGGCATGCAATGGTCATAACAGCTCAGCCATATCTTCACCCTCATCACTCTTTGGACACTCCCACCTTGTGACATCCCCATCCTCCACTCAAGATATTCAGTATGACTGCTCGTGGACCTGACTACCCCACTCATGCAAGATGGTCACACCCATCCCTCCTTACCACTCTGTCAGTCTCCCAAGCTACTAATCAAACCCATAGTCTGTAGTGGGCTGTAGTCAAAGCTTTATCCCTCTATGCCATTGTAGCACACTGCCTGTGCTGCGATGGCATTACCATGTTACTACCTGCATGTGTAGATGTTCTTCGTGTTTCACTGTTGCAGTCATTACATTTGGGTTATCTGCCTGCAGGTAGCCCTCAGCCGGCCTGAATACCAGAGTCTTGGATTCCTGCTTCAGATGCCGTCTCTTCTTCCATGACGTCAGGTCGTCAGGGATATAAAACATGCAGCTGACGCCATTACATCAGTCTTTCTTGCCGCGTGGTGCCTGAAGCAGAAGCAGTTCGCAAGTGCCGGTCGGCCGACTCCTGAAATTTTCATTTTCGAGTTTCAGTACCGAAGTCTTCGAAAAAAGCTGAGTACCCCATTGGGGATCCTTTTTCTTGCTCCTAACCGATGTCAGTAAAAGTTAATTGTCTTACCTGTGGAAAGCAAATACCTCATAAAGATTTTAATTCGTACTGCATACCTTGCTTAGGCCCAGACCACGACATCCCTCGCTGTCAGTTTTGTGCCTTATTCAACCCCCGAACTATTCGTCGTCTGTCTATTTTCGCAGCAAATTATTTTGGTACTCTGTTTAAATGTCAAGAAATTACTTCTGTAAGCCATCCAACTACCGATATTCCGAAAAAATGTAAGGATAAAGACAGAGACAGACCGCATAGATCCAAAACTGCCGACGCTTCCGTTAAGCTAGTCGCCAGTTTGCCAGTACTCAGTGAGGCGCTTTTGCAGCCCCTGATACCCGCTACTTCAGATTCGCAGGCCTCTACTGAGACCCATTTGGAGTCTGGTATGCCGCGAGATGCTTCTTCGACTATGGAACCTGCGGATGTCTCTACCTTGGATGGGTCCGGAGCTGCTGTGCAGGCACCGGCTTCTGAGAGTGTATTCAGGCCTACAGATTTGCATTTTAAACCTATACCATCTTCTTCTTCATCCAGGCCTAAAACTCGACCCACGCCTAGAAAACAGACATCCAAACCACATGGTCAGGCCCATATGCCTAAAAAACAAATGCTTAGAATGGCTGAAGACCTTATTACTTTAATTAGGGAAGCCAGCCTTCCCCCTCTAGGAGACCTAGAACTGATTTCCTTCTGATTCTTGTGATCAGGATTCTGAAATCTCTGTTTCTTCTGATTACCAGGATTTGCCCTTATCTACCTATGAGGAGACTGATGCAGAGGATTCCATTCCCTCTGCTTCCTCTCCAGAAGATTTTTCCTTTGGTGAAACCTTGCACACTCTTAGGGAGCATTTCCACTGGGAAAGCCAGGATTACTGTGACTCCAAAAAGAGGCTTAGGGAATTCTTACTCCTCCCTCAACACAGGCCTTTAGCTATACCTCCTGTTCTGGACATTGTAGATGATGCCTTCTTGGAATCTAGCCTGTCCCCAGACACTTTACCTCTAGCTCCCAGAAAACCTGACCGGTATTACAGAGTACCTGACTCTCACAAGTTCCTTTTCAAGAGTCCTACTGTGGATCCAGAGACCATTTTCCAAGGACCAAAGGGCATTAAGGCTACTGCTGCCAAAAATCCTACCCCCTCTGATGGAGATTTTAAGGTCTTGGACAGATGGGTAAGTAGGTATACACTTCTGCTACTTTGGCCATTAAGGGCTTAAAGTGCCTGTTTCATAGTATCAGCAGCATATTATGGGACTACTTAAACAGAAAATAATGTTGATTCCTGACTGTGCTGAACATAAAGAATTACAGGATTTAATGCATTCTGCTGAACAAGTTGGTAAACATACTTTGCAATGTGGTTTTGACTCTCTAGAAGCATCTTTCAGGGCTGCTGTCACTGGGTCTGTACTTAGAAGGCATGCTTGGCTTAAGGAGCAAAACTTGCCAGATCAGGTTAAAGCTAAATTACTGGATGCTCCCTTAAACCAAGACCGCCTGTTTGGTAACAAAGCAGAAGAAGTCCCTAAAAAGATGGAGGAAAAAGCTAAATCTATGCAAACTGTTAAAGATTTCTTGCAAGTACAGCCTCCCAGATTTAGTAGGCATTGGCCTTCAAAGAACTGGTCCTTTCCAGTCTCTTCCAGGCCTTCTCAGTCCAAACCCAGGAACAGCAGACCACCTAGGTTACAGTCTCAGGCTACACACAGGCTTTGGCAGTGGGGGGCTCCCACTTCCAAAATAGGAAGTAGTAAGACACCCCCCCCCCCATGGAAAAATGTCACAATGACTTAACCTTAACCCTTCCAAGCCCTGCTCAACTGCCTGCTCCCTTAGGAGGAAAGCTCGCCCTGGATGCAAAAAACTGGAAACTCATTACCCAGGACAAATGGGCTTTAAATATAGTTTCCCAAGGAAACAGATTCTACTTCCACACCTTACCAACCCCAAACGGTTGGCCAGACCTACCCCCAAATCAAGTGGGCAGAGGCTCAACAGCAGGTTCTCTCTCCTCTAAATATCAGGGCTATTCAACCTGTCCCAGCAGAAGAAAGGGGACAAGGTTTTTATTCAAGACTTTTCCTGGTACCCAGAAAAGACAGCTCCTGGCGTCCTATCCTGGACCTTTCTCTTCTAAACACCTTTTTGGTAATCCCAAAATTAAAAATGCTAACACTTCAACAGCTGCTTCCTATGCTAGGCAAAGATGCCTGGTTGGCAACCTTAGACTTAAAGGAAGCTTACCTGCACATTCCAATAAGGGAATCTTGCAGGAAATACCTACTCTTCAGGGCAGGCTCCATGCACTATCAGTTCTCTGCACTTCCCTTTGGCTTATCTACTGCACCCAGGGTATTCACAAAGTGTCTAGCTCCAGCTGTTGCATTTTGCAGGCAGAGAAATATTCAAATATACCCATACCTGGACAATTGTCTGATTCAGGCAGAAAGCCAGGACATGCTATTAAAACATCTGGCATTTGTAAAGAAACTTCTAACCCCGCTGGGGTACAACATAAACAAAAAGAAATCTCATCTAGTACCCTGCCAACAGATTGTGTTCAAGCTTGCTCCCAGGAATGCAACTTCCCAGATGGCTTACCTCACGCCAGAGAAACAAGTTTATTTGACAACCTACTTCAAACTACTGGCCACAAAGACCCAGTTATCTGCAAGGACAATTTTGCAAGCCCTGGGGTTCACGACCTCTTGCATTCTACTAATTCAATATGGAAGACTGCATATGAGGAAACTACAATGGTATCTAAAAAGCCTATGGTGTCAACATTCTCAGGACCTGGAATCAATGATTCCTATCATTCCTTGTATAAAGACAGAGTTCCTTTGGTAGGCAGAGGCCTGCCACCACAACAAGGGTCTCCCTTTCAATCTACCCCCTGCCGCCCAAACCCTAACAACAGACGCATCAGACTATGCATGGGGGGCTCACTTGGCAGGGCAGTGCATTCAGGGCAAATGGAACCCAAGTCAGATGCACCTGCATATCAACCAAAAAAAATGTTAGCTGTACAGAATTCCCTGACAGCCTTCAAAGAACACATCCTTCCAGGACAGTTATTGGTAAAGACAGACAACACCAGAGTTATGTGGTACATAAGCAGGGGGGAACCCACTCGTACCCTCTCTGCAGACTAGTCATGGCTCTGTGGAACACAGCCTTGAGCTACCATGTGCACCTGCAACCGCAATTCCTGCCAGGCAAGCTAAATTCACTGGCAGATGATCTAAGCAGAAATCTCATGGACCCACACAAATGGAAACTGGAACCAAAAATATTCAACCTCTTGAGGAACAAATGGGGGACTGCAGAGATAGACCTGTTTGCCTTCTCCCAGAACTACCAATTGGACAAATTCTGCACAAGGACTCCCCACAGTCAAGCTTGGAAAGTGGATGCCCTGTCCTTTACCTGGGAAAGCCTCTTGGTTTATGCCTTTCCCCCTCTGCCTCTCCTCTCGAAGGTTCTGCTAAAGATCAAACAGGACAAACCAAAGATAATACTTATTGCACCAGACTGGCCCCACCAGCACTGGTACCCCCTGTTGCGCAGCATGATACTGCTGGATCCATAGCATCTACCTCAGACACCTTCCCTGCTGTCCCAGCAGGCGAGCCAAATTCTGCACCCTCAGCTTCAAAACCTGAACCTTGCAGCCTGGCTAATTTTTTGAGCACTCCAATAGCATCCCTCAGTAAGCAGGTGCTGGATGTCATTCTGGAAACAAAGAGAGCTAGTACTAGAAAATCGTATGCTGAAAAGTGGAAAAGATACTGTTCCTGGAGCCAGACCCAGGGTATGGGCACTACGGTGCCCAGATTACCTCATATTCTTCAGTACTTAACAGAAATGCTCCACAAGGGCTTATCCTTCTCGTCAATTACAATTCATGCCTCTGCAATTTCAGCACATTATAATACTGAACCATGCCTCTTCTCTCATCCCCTGTTAAAGCAATTCCTGAGAGGGACTAAAAATTTAACCTCCCAGGCAAGCCCCTACTCCAGCCTGGGACCTTAACTTTGTATTGGAAAAGCTCACTGTCCCTCCATTTGAACCAGCTGCAACTGCAGAGTTGAAATTCCTTTCTTGAAAAACAGCCTTCCTTCTAGCCATCACTTCAGCAAGAAGAGTGTCTGAATTACAGGCCCTCGTGGCAGTGGAGCCCTTCATTATCTTCCATGCAGACAGGGTTTACCTCAGGACCAATACTTCCTTTTATGCCCAAGGTGGTGTCTAGTGTGGCCCTAAATCAGTCCATTCACTTGCCTACCTTTTTCCCGAATCCACAAAACAAAGGAGAATGAATTCTGCACTCTTTGGATGTGCACAGACAACTGAGATTTTATTTGGACAGGACTAAGCCTCTCAGAATATCCGAACAGCTGCTATTTGGCTTTGCTGCAGGGGCAGAGGGGAAGACCATTTCAAAGCAAACCATTTCTAAATGGATAGCCCATTGCATTCATTTCTGCTATAAGCACCATGGAAAACCTACCCCACAGGGGATGAGATCACATTCAACCAGGGCTGCATCTACCTCTTCAGCCTTTCTCAGAGGGGTTTCTACCAGGGACATCTAGAAGCTACTACCTGGACCTCTGTACATATCTTCACCAAGCATTACCACATGCCTATTTTTTCTAAATCCAGAGCTGGTTTTGCCACTGCAGTTTTGCAGGGCTTAATAGCTGGTCCTAATGCTCTCTAACTTCCTTCTCCCTTCCTTAGCTTTGGGAATCAACCCAAATGTAATGACTGCAACAGTGAAACACAAAGAACATAGTACAGTTGTGTACACTTACCATAAATGTAGATCTTCGAATGTATTCACTGTTGCAGTCCTGGTTACCCTCCCTCCAGCCCCCTGACTTCTCTTGGCTCTAAATTTTCTTCTCTTGGCTCTACCTTTGCTTCTTGTTTTAAGCTTTCTGGTGTATTTGCTTTTTGATGGAGGTGTAACATAACATATAATTGCTTCCCTTTGTGGGGGCACCTGACATCTGGGACAAGAAAAACTGATGTAATGGCGTCGGCTGCATGTTTTATACCCTTGACGACCTGATGTCCTGAAAGAAGTGAGAGCATCCGATGCAGGAATCCAAGACTCTGGTATTCAGGCCGGCTGAGGGCTACCTGCAGGCAGATAACCCAAATGTAATGACTGCAACAGTGAATACACTCAAACATCTACATTTATGGTAAGTGTTCACAACTGTACTTTGTGTGCTCCTGACAGATGCTTGCAACTAGAAACTCATAATCTGCAATTATTTATGCTGCCAGAAGTGCCTTGCTTATGCATTGTTTCCTCTCTGGTTGGGTTTGCCTTCATTGTCTATTTATGAATAAGGATTTCTAGTAAATTAAACCGATATCAGTCCATTGCCGCTATATTTTAAATATAAACCACAGATAGGATATGTGTAAAAATGTTGCAGTTTGCTTATACCCAAGGATAGCTGTTAGGGTTCACTGGGTTCACCACAATTTTTTTTATCTGCATTCTCATCTTTTGTGGCAGGGATATGCATTTTAACCATGTTCCACTTGAGAAAACTTCAAATAAAAGTGAATTGATGTTGTTATATGTAGCTACTCAGTGCTGATGGCACTGACCTGAGTACTTCTTGAAATGTTTTAATGATCAGCCGTACAACTATCTAGAGTGAGGCATTCTAATAGGATGATTAAAACCTGTGTTAAATCTTGTATAAATGATGCTAACACAATGGTGGAAAAAGTGTAATGTTTGGGACCTATTAGTCTGAATAACGTAGTGGGGTGGGTTAGGATGCTGCTGTTTCACCGTGGAACATGTCATTCCAAACACTGATGTTGATCTGAATCTTGCATCTGATGTTATCCCTTTTCATTCTTCTTCACAAATGGGATCCAATCTGACTGACTTGGCCGCATACACAAGAATTCAGATCCAATTTTTCAAACTCCTCCCTGTACTCGTAATGCTCTATTGTCTCCCCATCTCCTCAGATTTCATTTGCTGCCATCATGGTGAGACAGAAGTTCCATTTTCAAGTATTGTAGGAAGTATTTTTTCTTATAATAACTTAGTTTTTTTTAAAAACTTCCTTCCCTCTGAGAACTCATAGCAGCTTCTGTCCATTTCTTCTCTCTGCATTTTTCGCTAGAGTTAGGGTCTCTCTTTCTCTGTCGCTCTCTTTTATCCTCTTCTTAACATTTACTTATGTTATTGGTACCATTGTTGGTACACCTCTTTCTTCTTTCCTTCCCCTTTTAGGTATTCTCATTTTTCCTCTCTTAGGTTCTTATAACAAAAAAAAAAAAAGCAGTGTTATTTAATACTCTGTGTATTGTTAAATTTTTCCTTATAGGTTGCACTGTGTTGTCTCGCTGACATGTCAGAGAAATCTACTGGCTTCAAAAAGTGTGCTGATTATGGGCATAAGATCCCAAACTCAAATGCCCACAAGAAGTTCATCTGTTGCCTGGGAGCTGACAATCTTGACTCTTCTCCTGTTTGGCCATCTTTAATCCAAGGGCTTTTTTGGACAGGCACAATAAACTGATATTAAAAGGCTTGCTACCTGCTTCTTCTGGGGCTCAAACCCTCTCCAAAGCATTCTTTCCTTGCACTCCAGAAAGAGATCTTCTCAGAAGTCCCCAAGGGTTTCTTCGGAGCCACTAGAAAAAAATTAGGAAAATTTTGGATTCAATCTCCTTCGATCCAAACATCTTGGGCTACATTTAGATCCAAAGTCTTCATTAGATCCGAAAATTTTGTCCCCTATAATCATTTCCCTTTTACCTTCTTCTACTTTTTCGGATCTTAAGTCATCAGATCTAACAACCATTTCAACACACAGGAGTCATACTCCAGAGTACGCTCTGAAGCCTGTCTCTCCCTCCCTACCCACTCAACTTTTTCATGCTCTGAGGAAAAGCACTAGATCCTCATCCACTGTGTCTTCCAGGTCTTCGAGAAGTTTAACAGAGGCGGATGTGGAAATTTCTCAGGGCTCAGATCCATATGGGAGTCCTACCAGCTCTGTCCCCTCATGGATCCACGAGTGCAGCTGCTAAGTCCATTCTCTTTCCTCTGATCTGACCAGCAGTTTTGGAGTCCCAGGATACAAGTCCCCAAGATGTTTGGTGTCTGAACTAAGGAAAGTACCTTCTTCGACTCCGGTGTTCCTGACCAGTTCTGCTTCAATACTCTCAGAACTGAACGGGTCTTGGATCTGAGAGGTCAGTGCTGTGTTCAAGGGGTTGGGTTCGGTCCTGACGTTGTCCAATCCATCCCTTCCTCTCGCAGCCTTGACCCTGGACAGCTTGGATCCAATTCTCCTCATGAGGCTCAGATCTGTGGGTGGCCCTGACCTTCCTTCCCTTCAGCTCTGGGGGGGGGGGGTTCTCCTGCTCCTTCAGCTTTCAAGGTGGTCTGTCTCCACAGAGAACCATCCTCTCTTATCTTGGATCTTAACCATCTCCCACGTTTAGTTCCGAGCTCTGAGCCCATCAGATCTGTTCCACAGGGACAGCTAGTTCCAGGAAGTCTACAGACAGTTCCCCTAGAGTAATTGCCCCCCTTTTCTGATACCTCTTCTGAACACCACACTGGGGAGGCTCTTTGGAAGAGGATGTGTAAGAGGAGGCACATAAACTCACCCATGGAGTTTCTCATGGAAGACCTTGATTTTGATGAGGGAGAAAGATTCCCCAGATCAACACCCAATGACATCATCCTTGGAGATATCCTCGAAATCCTCAAACAGAAGGGTGGCTGGTCTTCCCAATGTCCTTCTCCTGGGTAAGCCCCCCCCCCCCCGGGTGGATGAACTAATTGACTTGGTTTCCCCCTGGGCTTGGAAAAAACTGGACAATGTCAAACGTATCTCCCAAGCACCTGGACAAATTTATGGTCCCTCCTGCTGATAGACCCCATTGGAGCAAGGGAGTCCTGGTTGATGCTATAGTGGTGGTGGCGGCAGCCATCAAGAAGGAGCTAACTGAGCAAAGCTCCTCTATCCAGCCACTGAACAGGGAGTCCAGAGCGATGGACACATTTGGAAAGTGGGTGTACGCCAAAGCTACATTTGTGCTGAGGTCATTAAACTACTTGGCACACTTAACTCAGCTACAGAGAGATTAAAAGAAGGAACTGTCAAATACTCTAAGTCCATGTCTGTGGAGGATCTCAAAAAGATTTCCTTGCAACTGGCCACTGTGCTGTCCATTTCTAATGCATCGATGAGTCTGATCTCTCATACAACGGAGGGTGCCTCATGAGCAGGCTGGTTCAGGCATGGCCATTAGGAGACATGCTTCAATGTGGCTATGCGATTTTGTGGAGCCCTTTAAGATATCCTTTGTCACTGCCCTCTCTGATGGCCCTTCCTTGTTCAGATCATTAGTTAAGACACACTTACCCACAGCGAACAAGAAGGAAAGACTCTGTCTAACATAGGAATTAAGTTTTCTACCTCTCAACGGACTTTCTCAAGAAACCAGTGAGGTGGTAAGGAAATGTGATTCCAGAAATCTCAGGGCCTTTCCAGGATTTTCACAGGGATAATTCCTCCAGGGGCAGAATAGGACATTTCAGTGAAAGACGTCACCCTAGAGGCAGAGGGAGACCACAGAATCGAGGCTTCAGAGATTCCTTCTCTGATGGCCCTTATCAGTGCTCCTGAAGTGTTGCTTGACTGTCATCTTCTGGTGGCCGTCGGGAGTCATTTGTCTTTGCACCTAGACACCTGGACAGATATCACAAAAATTCACAGGTGCTAAGAATCATATCCAGAGGTTACTGTATATCATTTTCCTTTCCTCCTCCTGTCCAAAAGAGGAAACTTCCTGACGTTCCACCCAGTCTGATGGAAGATGCAGCACTAGAAATACAAAATCTGTTCCAGAAAGGAGGCATCCAGGATGTCCCACTCACCCAGATAGGCTTTGGAATTTAGTCCTACTTCTTTTTAGTGCCAAAGAAAACAGGGAACCCAAGACCCATTTTGGATCTAAGTGACTTGAACCAATATGTAAAGAAAACGAAGTTCCAAATGGTTACAGTTCAGTCCATCCTGTCTATTTTGCACAAGGATGATTGGATGTGCTGTATAAATCTCCAGGATGCGTACTATCACATAAAAATAGACAGATGATCCAGGAGACATCTACGCTTTCGGCTGGGATCCAATCATTACTAATTCCGAGTACTGCCCTTTGGACTCACTACAGACCCCATGGTGTTTACCAAATGCATGGCAGTTGTGGCAGCTGACTTAAGACTCAAGGGATTCCAGATGTTTCCATATCTTAACAATTGGCTGCTCACCACCCCATCCAAGCATCAACTTCTACAAGCTAGAGACTACTTGCTCCAGGTTTCCAACACCTTAGGCATCTCCGTAAACCATACAAAATTGAACCTAGTCCTAGTATAGACCCTAGAATTTATAGGAACTCTCTTGAATACTACAACTCAGGTGGCATCCTTACTTCTCCATCACATCACATCCTTGAGACATCAAGTTTGGGTTCTACTATCTCACCCATCTCTTCTGACGAGATTAGTACTACAAGGTCTTGGGTTGATGTCAGCTGTTATATTTCTAGTCTCTCTAGCAAGATTCTTTATGCAAATTCTTCAGCGGACATTGGCAATACTGTGGTCCATACTTTACCAGCCCCTATAGCTTCCCATAAGACTCACCCCAATCTGCAAATGTCATATTCGCTGGTGGTTTCAGTCCAGCAACCTGATGTTCTTCATCTCACATTGCTGCAGTCCTAACACTTGGGTAGTCCGCTGTCCCAGTCGGCCCGAATACCAAAGTATAAGGCTGACGTCGGTCAAGGCGCATTAGCCTGACGTCAGGACGTCAGGGTACAAATGCGCATGACCGACGTCATATCCTCAGTCTTTTTTGCCGCATGGTCCAATGCAGAAGCAGTATTGCGAGTGCAGGTTGGCGTTCTGAAATTTTCTGAAGTCGGAGTTTCAGACCGAATCAAAGTTGGCTAAGTACCCGTTAGAATATTTTGGTTTTTCTTGCCTCAGTATTTAACCGGATGTCAGAAAAAGTGAATAACTGTATTTCTTGTGGGAAACAGATACCTCATAGGGATTACCATACCTTGTGTATACCTTGCTTAGGGCCTGAGCACGACGTTGTTGGATGTCGCTCTTGTGCTAGATTTAACAAACGCACTATAAAGAGAAGATTAGACTGTGCCAGGTTAGTTTTTGGGAAGCGTTGTAATTATAAAATGCCGTCGGATGCTCCGACGCCCGCTTCGTCTAAAAAGCGCAAGGACAAAGCAGCAAAGCCTAGGTTGGAAGAACCGTCTGTCCCGGACGTCGGTTCTTTAGAGGGCTCGGTGGAGCCGGAGGTTCTGCCAGAAGTTTCTTTGGAGTCTCAGGGAGAGACTTTACTGTTACAAGATGTGTCCTCTCAGGAGGTAGGCCAGGCTGAAGGGGCTTCTCAGGTAGCTGTTCTCCCCTCCCTTCCTAAGGTGGTTAGGCCCTCCCCTTCTGTTTACAAGGCTTCTTCGAGAGGCAGGCCAGGTTTAACTTCAGTGGGTGTCTCTCCTAGTTCTTCAGGGTCTCTGCCTAAGAAACATATGCTGAAAATGGCAGAAGATTTGATTACTATGATTAGAGGTTCTATGCCCCCTCCTGATAAGAGGCCTAGGGTGGAACCTGAGCTTGAGAGTTTTGAACAGTGTTCGGAGGCTTCTGAGTCTTCGGCTGAAGACTTACAGGAGTATCCTCCTTATTCTGATTCTGATGTAGATGATTCTACCCTTGGCTTCTCCTCCTGAGGATTTTTCTTTTTCAGAGACTCTTCATTCCATGAGGGAGCATTTTAAATGGGAAGGTCAAGATTTCTCTGATTCCAGGAAAAAGGCTTAGGGAATTTTTGTTTCTACCCCAGCATAGGCCTTTGGCTATACCTCCTGTTCTGGATGTGGTGGAAGATGTTTTTGCAGAGGCTTCCCTGAACCCTGATTCTTTGCCTCCTGCCCCAGTTAAACCGATAGGTATTATAGGGTGCCTGAAGCTCATAAGTATCTTTTTAAGAGTCCTAGGGCAGACCCAGAAACTGTTTCTCAGGGGCCTAAAGGTGTTAAGGCTTCTGTTGTTAAAAATCCTGTTCCTCCTGATAGAGGCAAGGGCTTTGGATAGATGGGGAAAGAAGGTGTATACTTCTTCCACTTTAGCCATGAGGGCTTTGAATTGCCAGTTCCACATGTTAAAATACCAAAATTATCTCCTTTCACAATTGAAGTCTAAGGTGGATGCTCTGGCGGAAGGTATTGAGTGTAAAGAGTTGCAGGATTTAGTTCATGTTTCTGAACAGGTGGGTAAGCATTCTTTGCAATGTGGTTTTGATGCTGTACAGGCCTCTTGAGGGTGGCTGCCACTGGTTCTGTTCTTCGCAGGCATGCCTGGCTGAGGGATCAGAATTTAGCTGAGCATGTTAAGACAAGGATTTTAGATGCTCCGTTACAATCTGATGTGTTGTTTGGTTCGCCTGTGGAAGCAGTTTTAAAGAAAATGGAGGACAAGGCTAAGTCTATGCAGACTGTTAAAGATTTTTTGCAGGTTCAGCCTCCAAGTTTAGTAGAAATTGGCCTACTAAGGGGTGGACATATCCTTCTTATGATTCCCAGTCTAGGGGTAGGTCTAGACGTGGTAGGGGCAGAGCTCAAGGTTCTTTTAGGCCTAGAACAGGGAGTTCACCTGCTCAGTCTTCTGGTGAGGGCAGGGGTCAGTCCTTTCGTAAACAGACCCAATGACCTGCCTTTTCAGCTGCCAGAGCCTTCTCGTCTGGCAGCACCTTTGGGAGGAAGGCTGGCACTTTTCAAAGAAAATTGGAGTTTAATTACCCAAGACAGATGGGTATTGGATATCATTCACCACGGTTACAGGTTTTATTTCCATACCTTGCCTCCTTTCAAAGGCATGCCAGACATTCCTCCTCTACAAAGAAAAGAGGCTCACAAGCAAATTTCTCTGTTACTCCAAATAGGGGCCATTCAGCCGGTTCCTGTGCCAGAAAGGGGCCTAGGATTTTATTCTCGCCTGTTCCTAGTACCAAAAAGGGGAACACGTGGAGACCAATTTTGGATTTATCTATCCTCAACACTTATCTGGACATTCCCAAGTTCAAAATGTTGACGTTACAACAGCTTTTACCTCTGCTGGGAAAAGATCACTGGATGGTAACTTTAGATCTCAAGGAGGCTTACCTTCATGTGCCTATCAGACTAAGTTGCAGGAAGTATCTGCGTTTCGAGCTGGGAATTCCCATTATCAGTTCTCTGCATTGCCCTTTGGCTTATCTACTGCCCAGAGTATTCACAAAAGTTCTGGCTCCAGTGATAGCTTACTTCAGGCTACAAGGAATACAAATCTATCCTTACTTGGACGACTGCCTGATTCTGGCTCAAGAAAAGGAAGACCTTTTTCAGCATTTGGAATATGTGATAGCAGTGCTAAGATGCCTGGGGTATTCTGTGAACGAAATAAAGTCCAGTCTAGTACCCTCTCAAGACATGTGCTTTCTGGGTGTGAGACTGAATACAGCAACCCAGATGGCCTTTTTAACCCCGGACAAACAAAAGAATCTTTCCCTTTACTTCCATCAACTATCTCTTCAGTCCGGGCTGACTGCAAGGACAGTCCTTCAAGCCTTAGGGTTCATGGCATCTTGTATTCTGGTGCTTCCCAATGCCAAACTGCATATGAGGAAGCTGCAATGGTATCTCAAAATGTATGGACACAGCACTGCCAGGATTTGGACACTGTCATTCAAATAATACCTTGCATTCAAAAGGAATTTTTGTGGTGGGCTCAGGAATGTCACCTAAACAAGGGACTCTCTGTGACCCGGCCAGAGGCGAGTCAGATTCTAACGACAGATGCCTCAGACATAGCTTGGGGAGCTCATCTGAATGGAAAGTGGATACAAGACAAGTGGCCTGCCAGACTACAGCATCTACATATCAACATGAAGGAGATGTTAGCAGTCCAGTTTGCATTAATGGCTTTCAAGGAGTTACTTCTTCCAGGGCAGGTGTTGATTCTAACAGACAACACAACTGTCATGTGGTACATCAACAAACAAGGGGAACACATTCTTATCCTCTATGCAGGCAAGCAATGATTTTGTGGGAGACTGCGCTCAGCTTGCAACTAAATCTTCAGGCAAGGTTTCTGCCGGAGCACAGAACTCCTTAGCAGATGTGTTAAGCAGGCAAATCATGGATCCCCACAGTGGAAACTGGATCTTCATGTATTTCGAAATTGACAGTGTCATGGGGAACTCCAGACATAGATCTGTTCGCTTCTCCACTAAACCACCAGCTGCCAAAGTTTTGCACCTAAAAGGTTTCATCACACAGCTTGGAAAGTGGATGCTCTTTCTTTCAGTTGGAAAAATCTTCATGTGTATGCCTTTCCACCTCTGCCTCTCCTCCCAAAGGTACTCCTAAAGGTCAGACAAGACAAGCCAAGGATGATTTTAATAGCTCCAGATTGGCCCCGGCAACACTGGTACCCATTACTGAGGAGTCTGGTAAGGAAGCCTCCATGGCCTTTACCTTTGATTCCACACCTATTGTCTCAGAGGGACGGTCATCTACTCAATGTCAAGCTTCACTCTCTTCATCTAACAGCCTGGCATATTCTGTTTTGAGCCACAGCAGGTCTCAACTTCCTCAACAAGTTTTGAATGTGATTATGGAAGCCAGAAGACCTAGTACAAGGAAAGTGTACGCAGAAAAATGGAAGAGATTTTTATTTTGGAGTGCAGCAAAGGATTTGGAGGTTTCTGAGCCTAATTTGAGTGTGGCTCTTCAATATCTTACTGAGTTATTGGACAAAGGTTTGTCTTTCTCTTCCATTAAGATTCATGCTGCAGCAATTTCAGCTCACTATGATTGTGACCCACCATTGTTTTCTCATCCTTTGTTCAAGCAATTTCTTAGAGGGCAAAGAATATAAGACCCCCACGTAGAGCTCCTACTCCTGCTTGGGACCTCAATTTTGTGTTGGAGAAACTTACTCTACAACCTTTTGAGCCTCTTGGCTACTGCTGAATTGAAATACTTGTCATGGAAGACTGCTTTTTTTGTTGGCCATTACTTCTGCAAGAAGGGTTTCTGAATTGCAGGCCCTTATGGCGGTTGAGCCTTTTGATTTTCCATAAGGATAGGGTATCATTACGTACTAATCCTTCCTTTATGCCTAAGGTGGTCTCTAGTGTGGCTTTAAACCAAACTATTCATTTGCCTACTTTTTATGCAGATCCCCAAAATAAGGGGGAAAAGATTTTGCACACTTTAGATGTACACAGGCAGTTGCATTATTATTTAAGCAGGACTAAGGATTTTAGGCAGTCTCAGCAGTTGTTTGTTTCTTTTGCTTTGAGTTCTCAGGGCAAGCCTGTGTCAAAACAAACTATTTCTAAGTGGATTGGGTTTTGCATTGCATTTTGTTATTCCCATCATGGCAAGGAGATTCCAGCTGGGATTAGGCCTCATTCCACTAGGGCTACTGCCACTTCAACAGCATTTCTAAGGGGTGGCAACTAAGGATATTTTGGAGGCAGCTACTTGGAGTTCAGTGCATACTTTCTCTAAGCATTACCACCTTCCTCTCTACTCTAAATCTAGGGCTGGTTTTGCCACGGCTATTTTGCAGGGCATGTTGACAGCTCCAGCTTCTTTATGATTTGCCAGCCTCCCTTACCTCTGCTTTGGGATTCTACCCAAGTGTTAGGACTGCAGCAATGTGAGATGAAGAACATAGTACAGTTTTGTACCTACCATAAATGTAGATGTTCGAAGATCCACATTGCTGCAGTCCAATTTACCCTCCCTCCTTCCCCTCTGTGTTTAGGGGTGGTTGTTTGGGTGGGGTTGTACTTTTGTAAATTTGTATATATTGTACATATATTTGGTACAGGAGTGTTTGGTGTTTTTTGGTTTTGGCCTTATCTTTTTAGGGTCTTCTGACATCTGGGGCAAGAAAAGACTGAGGATATGATGTCGGTCATGCGCATTTGTACCCTGACGTCCTGACGTCAGGCTAATGCGCCTTGACCGACGTCAGCCTTATACTTTGGTATTCGGGCTGACTGGGACAGCGGACTACCCAAGTGTTAGGACTGCAGCAATGTGGATCTTCGAACATCTACATTTATGGTAGGTACAAAACTGTACTTTTCTGGGCAGATCATTTACCCTTCCACCCCCAGTTGCCACAGTGACCACAGCCACTTCTTAACTGGGGTTGGGGGGGTGGGGCATTTCTTGTGAAAAATGGTCCAAGGCATTTGGTCCCCTCTAGAAACTAAGCTGCATATCAGTGTCCTAGAGATGAGAAGCAGTCCTTCTAGCATTGCAAGCATTTCGGGACATTCTCCCTTTAGGGACTATTGTAGTTCAAATAGACAACATGTCAGTACTCTGGTACATCAACAAGCAAGGAGGAACCCAATATTATCTGCTGTGCATAGAGGTCATGAGGGTTTGGGAATGGGCAGTAGCTTCACACTACTTTCTCATTGCAATGCACATCCCAGGGAAAACCAACACGCTATCAAACGGGGTCAGCGGGTCCATTCTGATGCTTCATAAGTGGTCCCTCAATCGGTCAGTAGCAAATACAATATTCAACCATTTGGGCCAGCCTTGCTGCGACCTATTTGCCTCACCCCTCAACAAAAAGTGCAACAAAGATTTTGCACTGATCCCCCCTCCAGGGGAGTTGCCGAGAGAGAGATGCTCTGATTCATGATTGGCCCCATGGTCTCCGATATACTTAACCTCCCCTGCCTCTGATTCCAAAGTTCTTACAGAAAGCAAGCAGGACGAAGAGCTTCGTCATCCTCATTGCTCCCTTCTGGCCTCGATAGGTATGGTTCCCCTTCCTCTGTTCTCAATTGAGATATCCTCCATGGATACTGGAACCCACTCAGGATCTCCTGTCTCAACCATCGAGAATTCAACATCCCAATCTCCAAGCACTCAATCTAACTGCATGGTTTCTCCACTTCCAGTAATAGACAATCCAGACTTGCTTCCCCAGTTTGCGAGATTATCTTGATCACCCAGAAGGCTTCTACCAAGAAAGTCTACAGAAGCAAATGGAAAAGATTTTCTGTTTGGGCTTCCAACCAAAATATCGACCTTTTTCAGCACCTAACAACTTTTTTTTAAAGAAGGGGATAGTTTTTCTACTATTAAGCTTCAGTTGGCAGCGATCTCTAATTTCCATTCTGGAGACAAATACTTTTCTCTGGCTTCATCCAGATTGTGTAAAGCCTTCAGAAAGAGAGTCCTTCTCTTCAGACCCCCCACCCCAATAAAGGACTCCTCTCTTCCTTGGGACCTTATTGTTGTCCTTCAGGGTTTAACTCAGAAACCCTTTGGCAGACAAATGTGAAATGAAGTTTCTTTCTTGGAAAATGATATTTTTAGTGACCATTACTTCAACAAAAAGAATTTCTGAGCTTCAGGCCCTATCAGCTAAATCTCCTTAAATTATTTTTCATAAGGACAGGGTATCTCTACAGACAAATCCTTCCTTTATTCCTAAAGTAGCGATGGAGAGCAACATTAACTAGCCCATCCAATTACCAGTCTTCCTTCTAAAATTTACAGATAAGGGGAATACATGCTTTACCTCCTTGATATGCACAGACAATTACATTTTTACTTTCACAGGACAAAACAGCTCAGGAAGTCTGATCAGCTATTTGTGTCCTTTTCCTCTAACTATTCTGGTCAGGCAGTATCTAAACTTACATTGGCCAACTGGATTACTGATTGCATTTTATTGGTTTATTATCAAAAAGGATTAGATTAACCATGACCCGCTAGAGCTCACTCTACTCTAGTCTATGGCTACTTCATCTGCCTTTGCGTCAAGGACTTCTATTGATGATATTTGTGCTTCAGCCACTTGGTGAAAAACTCACACTTTTGTTGACATTACAGACTGGATATTGTTTCCAGAAGCAGAGCTTCTTTTGGTTCGTCAGTGCTCCAGCAATGTCCTTCCATGAGAACCTTCCAAGAGGTACGTAGCTGGGGATTCTGTTCCATTTGTGAGAAAGAATAACAAGGAACAACATTAGAGATTTAGAAGTTAGAGATTTAGAAGTTATGAACTTACCATAACTTGGCATCTGTGTTGTCCCTCTTCATTCTTCCTCAATTTCCCTCCCATCCATCCCCCAGCCTAGTCTGTCCTAGCAGTACCTGCTAGACTGTATTGGAACCTTTCAGTTCCAGGTTTGAGCCCTAACCTTTTCTTATGTCTCTATCTGTTTCTATTATGAATTGGGAGATTATCAGCAAACTTGATCTGAGGAGTTGGGGAGAGAATTGAACATTATAGGTAGAGGGTGGAGCTCGAGAATTGGATCCAAAGTGTTGTATAGGCATGCGAGTCGGATCTGAGGGTCAGATCATATCAATTTGTGGGGAAGAATGAAAATGGATAACACAGATGCCAAGTTATGGTAAGTACATAACTTATAATTTTCATGTCTGAATCTGTTTGATGAGTTAGTTTTGAGATTTTACTTGGGGGGGGGGGGGGTATTTTAACTTAAAAACAGAAAAATTGAAAACAAAGGGTTCACAGATTTGTCTGATTTTTTTTTTTTTTTTTTATATTTTCTGGACCCCATTGCCGAAATGGCCAGTAACTTATTGCCAGTCCCAGTGCTTCTTCTTAAATGCTAACCATATAACAGACTGACTGCCTTAACCCCAGACCAGGGCTGCCCACCTGAGACCATAGTTGGTGGAGCAGTATCCATCTGTGGTGGTGTGGGAGGAAGTCTTTGCACAACATCATCCGTTCTGAGCAGTGGAGATTTTTGGATGAGCTCCAGCTCTTCAGAGGGGTGGGCATGCAGTAATGTAAGCACTCATTCATGCACATTCCAGCATATGATGTATTGATAAAGGCCCATTCCTCTAATGTAAGTAAATGTAAACACACACACACACACACACACACACACACACACACACACACACACACACACACACACTTGAGTGAAACCGGTTCAGCTTTCTATTGCTAGAGAATGGCACATTCTCAAAAAAAACCCACACCCTCCCTCGAGGTAAGTGAGCTGGCTGTTGACCGCACAGGACCACCCTCCAGCTGACATTCAAGCTTTTTGATTACTAATTGATCTTGAGTCATCAACTTCACAGAAGGAAACTATTTCTTCATCAGCAAGCCACAGGTTTATTTGATTTTGCAGTTAATACCTTCATAGCTGCTTACCAAAACTTCTATTCCTTGTTGTCTCCCTTTTGTCCCGGGTATATCTGAATCACTCCATTGACCTGCATTTCATAGCCTCCTCTAAGTCTGTATTTCAGAGGCTTACCACGATCTCTGAGAAGCAAAACTTCCTAGCATATGATTAGACTGCAGCTGCATATAGCTTCCAACTGCATCCACTCTGTCCTTTCTCTCCCTTTCTGTCTGGTACTGAGTAGTGATGCATTGCTATTTTTTTGGTCATAATGTCAAGAATGTGGTTAAAACAGTAGCCACTGTCAAATGTTTCAGCGACCTATATTACTTTATTCTCATACTAAATGCATTTGATGGTTCCATAATTCTATAAGACCAAATATTTCCAGTCTTTTTAGAAACCATCTGTAAGCAGTACTGAAATGTTTTGAAACAGTATAGGTTTTCCCTAAAGGAACTATCCCCTAGATGTGCCATACTTGGGCTTTTGTTCTTGGATATATACTAGGTAAGCAGTGCAGAGAACCATTAAAAAGCCTAGCCAGCTAAACCCAAGAATAACTGATGAGTTACTCACCCTGATCAGTGACCATCATGCAGTTTCAGGGATTAATTTATGATTGCCCATCCAGTCATGCACAGTAGTTTTGAATGTGGTCAGTGTGTTTAGGAATCTGTTGTGCTAGCATGTTTTGTTCATGTGCTGATGCAGGTTAAATTCTTTGATTCATGGTATTATTCATTTTGGTTAGGTATAAAAGTAAAGCAGAGTGGACTGGTTCTTGGAAGGCCTGGCACAGATCAGCAGAAAGGAGATTGTGTGATATGGGTTATAGTGGAGAGTATTTAATCTATTAGTACAGCTTGGTGAGTAATTCTCTGTCAAAAGTTTTTGAGGCCCTTAAAGTTGGATGAGATGCTTAGAGGTACATGACAATGGGGATGATGTATTCTACAATGAGAAGAAGGAAGGTGGATCATGCCTTCTTTAGTACTGGAAAAGTGTCTTTGGAAATTAACTGCTAGGAAGAAGGATTTCCAGAATATGACTGACACGTGATGGTCAAAAGATACTTCGGTGATGATGAAAGTACCAGATCACTGATGATTGTCCATTTTATTGGGGGGGTCTGTAGTGTGTTATGAAGGGGAAATAAAACCACTCCATATTTTTTTGTATTGAATTTAAGCCTGTGGTCAATGTATGGTTGTTAGTCTGATCAAGCTTTTTAAGAAGAATGTGAGTGACTTATGTGAGCATTTGCACTCTGTTTACAGTCATCAAAAAACGTCTTAAGCCATAGTCCAGCAACAGCTATCTTAACAATCAGAAAAGTGGATGCTGAAGAATGAGGCCCAGGATAGAGCCTTAGGAACTCCACTTGAGACATGTTTTATATGGAAGAGGTACTGCAACTCTTAATGTGCAAGTCCTGTAGTGAGCGAATTGGATGTCCAGTGGACAACTTTAAGGATTAAATTTGTTATGTGTGCTTGTTGATAATACCTGCAGTGTGAATTGTAGCCCCAGGTAAGAAGTGTGGTCAGTGTAGCCCATATAGATGGACCTCCATGACCCTAATGAAGAAATTAATTAAACTGAGTAGACAGGACCTACTCAATCTAATCAATTTCTTCATTTGTTTAGAAGACTAAAAGTTCCCCTGTGTCACTGTTTATGAGCTCTACTGTGATGTGTTCCATTAACAAATGATGCTTGTGAGACTTCATCATCAGGTGTCTTTTTCCCATTTTATATATAGTATCAGGATGGTATGCCAGCTGTTGCCATTTCTCTCAATTCAGTACCACTCTCCTACCTTCTTCAACAGTTATGCCTGACTGTCAGGTCTTCTGTCATATAATCCATACATTTCACTGCTGGACATCCTTATTTCTTTTTGCTCCATATTGTTTTTATCAGCTTATCTTCTGCTTTCCTGCACATATGCCTGAAACACCATAATGTGTACTTTGTCCTTCTTCAGTTGGAGCTCCTTGGGCTTCTGCTCTGATGTCTTCATTTCATTCAGTCCCACAGTGTGCCTCTTACTTTCCTTTTCTGTCACCTTTACCTTCCTTAACTGCTGTGTCTTCAATGCCCAGATTTCTATACCATACAGTAGTACTGGTTGCACCATAGTTTTTGTGCACCTTACTTTTTAACAACTTTGGCATTTTTCTGTCACACACTACCCCTGACATTCTGTGCCAGTTGGCTGCAGCCCCTCTGATATTAGCGTTGACTTCCTTATTCAGGCGTCCCTTTTCCTCAACTACCCCTCCCATATACTTAACCTATTCTACTATTTTCCCTTGTATCTTAATTTTAATCTGCTTTTGATTATCTCATTTGATGCCATTACAACTGTCTTATCTGTACTCTGTTTCATCCTGTGTACTTTCAGTTTTGCATTCCAGTCCCCTGTTTGCTGAAATTCTTGTTCAGAGACTGCATGTAATGTATAATCTGCATACATTAGCTTTGTTGAACTGTTCCCTCTGATGTCTTTGCTAATGTAGTCCATCATAAGTATAAACAGCAGTGGTCTCGGAGCTGAGCCTTGAGAAGGCCAAAGAGGATTGGCCTTTCAGCTATCCCCTCAAATGATAACCCCTACTGGATTCCCCTAAAATGAAACCAGTTATGCACATGCCCTTCCATTAAGTAGTCAATTTCTCAACTATCTATGCCTACGATATCTCACTGTAATCAAATTAATGAAAAAAAATACATAGACTACAAAGTGTTACAACTCTGTCTACACCTAGACACCTCTCAGTTGCCCTTAATTTTGCAGAGAATCCCTAGATCTTGGCTCTGTGCAGAAAAATATTAGATTTTCTAGTACAATTCTGAGGACTTTAGTAAATCCAGTCTTTAGTAGTTGTGCAGAACCTCCTGGTCCATTAACCTTTTATGTGAATTAGGGTAATATTTTAAATTCTTTCCAGTTTTTGGTGTTTGTCCCCTCATTGTTATAGGCTTTGTCCTGAATTCTTTAGTAAAGAAGTTGAGAGGTATATTGCACATGCACACTTTCACTCTATGTCTCATGCACAAATTGGGTTGATTTTTTTTTTTACCCATGCTGTCTTAACACGGCTATTTCAAACCCTATTTAGCAAAGAGAAATTGAAACAGTTATGTTATGCTGCTTATGATTTTTCTTTCTTACTGTCACTAAAGTGCTGTGTTTAGTGAGTGTAAAAAAAGATGATACTGTTTCACTTTTCCAGTCTATGCTTCTGCCAAGATGCCGGTAACCTGATACTGGGCTCTCCTCATATATTAATAACCTGTTGGAGAACATCTGCTTTCCAGCAGGGTGTTGTGTTGAAGATCCACCCATTTTCAAACAGTAATGCAAGCACAGTGAAAGTTCTATGACTTGCAGAGCAAAATAGGCAATGCCAGTAACAAATTCAGAAACAATGACAGCAATACAACTCAGCAACTTTAATTCAAGCACACCAGTATGGTACAGATTGAGGTTGCAGCATCAAGTAATTCAAACACAGTGATAGTTCTCTGGCTAACGGAACAAGTTCAGCAACAGTAGCAACAGATTCCACAATAGTAAAAATAATAATAGTTCTGTGATAAAAATAATTTAGATACACTACATATACAAGTACTACTTCATGTAACTAGAGAGAAAATAAGTATGGCTAGCAGAAAAAAAATCAGCAGAAGCAACAAAAACTCAACAAAAAGGCATGCCAACCACCTTCAGAGTAAAACTATGGGAACATTAACTTTGCTGTAGGAAGTAAAAGACAGTGTTACAAGCTGAGATCTTAGAGAGGACTTAAATGTGGAATTAGCTCTTGAAGGCAGGTGTACTTGTTTATGTTTACTGCTGTTCCCATGACAACATGCACTGTGTAGCTCAAGTCCCATATGTTAAAAATGGTTACTTGTAGTTCTTCCTCTTCTCCTTGTTTTATCTGGTGTTGTGCTAAGGCAACACAATATCCAGCAACCTGGAAATGTTGAGCACTGAGCCACATTACTAGTCTGTCTTTGTAGTAGAAGTGTTCCCATTAAAGCAGTAGTCAACCAGCAAAACTCACTCAGAAGTGGTCTACAGCAGAAAGTTAGGACAAGATGGCTAAGACGACTTTTCGAACTAGGAGAAAACAGCAACACAGTCTCAACCTTTTTTCAAGTAAGCAGTTCCTGGTGGTCACCTCAGCCCACTTTCAGGTTCTATATGTTGAAAAAGGTTGCTTATAGTTTTTCCTGTTTATTTCTCCTAGTTTTATCTTGTGTTGTGCTAGATAATGCAGTGCAGGATTTACACTGTAGCATGAATCAACCAGTTAACTAAGTAATGAACTCTCTCAGGAATAGCCCACAGCATAAATAGTGAGAAGATAGTTAGTGATCTTGTGTCCAGGAGCAAAGAGCAATATAGTTCAATTGTTTTCGATGTAAGCAGGTACTGGTGATCACTTCAGGCTTCTGTCTGGTCACCAATGTTAAAAATAGTTGCTTGTTGGTCTCCTTTCTCTTTTTATTTTATCCAGTGTTGTGTTACACAGCATAGTGCCAAGCAGAATAAAGCACCAAATAGTGCTACTGGTCTCTTTATGACAAAGGTTCCCACCAAAGTGTTAATCAGCCAGTTAGCGGAATCTCTCAGGAATGTCCCACAGCAGAAACAGCCAGAACAAAATTGTTAGAGTAATGGTTGACAAACCAGTGAAGTAAATACTTTGTCAGCAATGCTACTTGCTATATACACCTACTGGTGCTTAGATTATAGGGACATTATTAAGGTGGCTTAGACCTGTTGCAGTACTACTGGAAGGCAGTTTACTGGATGATTATTATGGCTTACAGCAAGGAGCATTACTTTTTCTCTGTCTGTTTACATTCCGTTAATTTCCTGTCTTCATTTTCTCAAAACTGCAGTGATGTAATACTTTTTTGACTAGCAGTTTTTGTTAATGGCATCTTCAGTTTCTGTTGCTTGCAAGCCTCTTGAAACTTTTCATTTTCTTTTCTGTTGTAGCGTGTAATAGTAAATTGTCTTGTAGGTGGAATCCTATTTGCACACTTTTCTCAGTTGTAAATTTGAATTTTCCCCTTACAAGATCAGGAAATTAGAAATCAATTATGGATCTGTGTAGGAGCTTGCATCTAGTAAAACTCAAGTTTGATTTAAAAAAAAAAAAAAAAAAAAAAAAAAAAAGGAATTTAGAACCATTTAAAATTCCAAATTTCTTAGTTTGCAGAAGCAGGACAGAATAGAAATGAGACAAAACAATGTTATAGTGTGTAGAGATGCCGTGCACCGTGAGAAAAAGCATTCAGTTACAAAACAAGATCGCATTGGAATGCCACCTTGTGACAAAACTAACAATAGAGGAATACTGAGCACTTAAAATGTTGCAAAGGTATTATACTGTTCAGGTGATCAATGGGTCATCTGCTTTATTTATTTATTGTTCTAGTTTTAGCATGTAGTTCTTTAAGGATAATGTGAAATTATATTTAATATTATTTGGGGTATTTCTAACTTTGTGATATCTTAACCTCTTGCATCAGAAGCCTCATGGGATATATGCAAATCACCCCTTAAGGATGTCCGTTATTTCAGCTAAATGGCAATTCGGAGTGTCCATGACTTTTACTTTCATTTTCAAGTCTATATATGGACAATTTCAGGCCATTAAAGCCAAATGGTTGGCTTTAATGGCTTGAAATTGTCCATAAATAGACGTTTGGGAGCTGAAGGAAAATCAGCTACAAAAGGTGATGAAAAAGCACTGACTGAGAAATGTACGGCAGCTGTTCAGCAAAAAGCAGTGCAAGCTGCAGACATGACTTCCAGTAACCTAGAAGAAAGTATAAGGCAACTGCATGCAGACCTGATTAGAATAAACTAAACACTGATAAGAGTACATCAACTCAAACAATAAAAGGCTGGAATAATGGAAGAAGTTTTAAACAGATATTCAGTTAAGGTGATATATCTGTAAGGTGATGAAACTCTGAGATCAAAATGAAGAAAAGGCTGTCTGAAAATGAGACTGCATAAGAAATGTTTTGAAAAATAATAGAATTAGAGGGTAGAGCACATATGGAAAACCTGAGATTTTCTGCTGTACCAGAGAAGCTGAAAGGAACAGACTGTACTAATTTTATGAAAGCACAAATAACCAACTAGACTGGTATTCCACAACAGGAATTCTTAATTGAAAGGACATATTGTGTGTATGCTCCAAACCTGGCTATGAGAAAGCACCCTAGACTTAGATGCACTCTTACCAGTAGAAGGAGTAGATTCTGACAAAACTGTGGCAGAAGGACAAATCACCAAAGGTGGGAGACAGCAGAGTGTTTGTGGAGAATGACTACTCATTGTACACCAGGCAGAAGAGGAGTACATTTATTCCATTATTCAGGAAATGTCGAGAAGCAGGCATGAGATTCAAACTGCTGTACCAATCTATCTTCAAAATATGTTTCCCTGGAGGGGCAGAATCATTTTTTGATTGTTCATGCTAATGACCACAAGGGCCTTTTTAAGCCTAGCCATGTATCCCAAATCTCTGACAAGTTCTGATACCCGTGATAAGTGTAAGCATGAGCCTGGAAGATGAACCATTTACAGGTTACCTGTGTCCATTAGAGACATAGGTGCCAAACCATGGATGCATTTCCTGTTTCCCATCCAATTGTCCAAGTTGCACTTGAATTGGGTTAAGGAGAAACTCTTCTTCACATGGCTGGGGAGCCTGTTCCATAGACTGGGCAGTCTCTGGAATACATACATATCTCTCCAGCAGGTCCTGTTTATATCACAGGCAAGGTTTATGTCTTTAGAATGGGTAATTCTGGTGCTGTTTATTTCAAAAGCCTGTAGGAGACTGAATACAGGGATAGGGCCTTGAGGCGGTCTGCAAAGGACATTTTACTTGCACCCTGTATTCTTTTAGTGAGGGACCTCTGTGGACTTTCCAATAGTTGAATATGCCTGGTCAGGTACATACCAAAGGGGGCATTGTACTCAATGGTAGGTCTGATGAATGCCAAATACAGTGGAATAATGACTTCCTTGGAATTAGATGCCATATCTTTGTTTATAGGTTGCGCAACATAGAATGATTTCCTCACGACTGTAGATACATAATGGTTAAAGGCTAGATTACTGTCTTTGTGTGTTGCTAAGTCTGTGACTACTGGGTCAACTCTTAGGGGTGTGTTGTCAATATGATAGTCACTAGGAATGGATGACTTCCCAAAGGATACTATTATGCATTTCTTGGCATTTAGTTTTAGCCCATGGCTCTGACACCAGTTGCTTGTCTGTGTCAGCTCCTCCCAGAGAGCATTTGTGTCAGTGTGATATTCGATGACTGCTCCTAATTTGCAATCATCTGCAAATTTAGTCAGCCTGAGTCCACTGACATTCGCCTTAACTTCTGAGAAGTAAATGCCAAAAAAGGAGTGGTCCAAGGACTGTTCCCTGAAGACTCAACTTGTGACTGGCCTCTTTGTAGAGGTGGACTCCCCAATTCTAACTTCCTCAGTCCTGTCTGTGAGCCAGTTGGCTATCCACCGGGTGGCATACAGGTTTGTACCTAGCCTCTTGAGTTTGTCAACAATGCCTGTGTGTGGTATTGTGTCAAATGCCTTGGCCAGGTAAGGGTAGGCAGTGTGAATGATTTTGCCCTCATCCATTTTGTTGACTTTCTCAAAGAAGTCAACCAGACTGAGTAGGCATGATCTGCCCTTGACGAAACCAAACTGGGTTGGGTCCAGTATCTGGAAGTTTACTATATCTCTATCGATCATGTCCATAATTCTTTCCATGGCTTTACATAGACTAGTGAGACTTACGGGTCTGTAGTTTCCAGGGTCTGTAGATGGCCCACCTTTGTGCAGAGGGATGACTGTTGCCTTTCTCCATTCATGAGGCATGAGGCCTGTTTGCAGGCTACAGTTAAATAGTAATTTCAGAGGCCCTGATAGGTCATGTGTCATGCTATTTAAAAGGCATCCTGGGATATTGTGTGGGCTCATTGATGCAGTGTTCTTGGTCTTAGAGAGAACAGTAAGGACCTGTTCTCTACTGATAGTAGGGGAAGTTATATTTGATGTTTCCTGAGGGAAGGTTGGGGGAGAGAGGGGTAAAGTTGGAGGTGAATTTATCAGCCAGGAGGATTGCTATATCATATCTTCTGGCACAGTACAAGTGGCTCTATTTACAATGAGCTCTGCACACAATTGTGTATTGCCATTAAGGTTGTGGACATAGCTAAGCAATGCTTTGTGGTAGTCATTGGGCTGGGAGGCCAAACTTGCCTGAAATTTGGCTTTGGTAGACTTTATTTGTCCTCCGAGTTGTTTGTTTGATGAGTGCTTTTATCCTGCTTGGTGCTACACCTTCTAATTTTTGCCATGATTTTCTTGCTCCTTTTAAAAAGCCTATTGATTTTGTAATTCCACCAGGGGTGCTTTTTTTGAGTTAGTTCTGTACTACTTCTGGTGAGTACAGCTGCCTTTATGCAGCTATTAACATGCTTATGCAGGGTTTCTGTGAACAGTTCTGCATAGGCAGCCATGCCTCAGGGTTTGTGGGGGCTTGAATGTTTGCCAGGTTCTCACTTAATAGAAAGAGGTTAGTCTTAGAATAGTTCCTGATTATTACAGGTTTAGCTGGGGTTCCAGGTTTTATTTTTACTTCAAAGGAGACCATTTTGTGGTGTGACCTTACCAGGGAAGGCATTACAGTAGGGGGGTACAGCAGTCTACCATATTAGTGAGGACCAGCTGCATTATGGTTGCACCCCTGGTTGGTGTATTGACTATTTGGTCCAGGGAGTTTGTATTTGCAATATCCAGGAATCTCTGTGCATGTACATTTGGTGTTGTATAAGATTCCCAGTTAATAGTGGGGTAATTAAAGTCACCCATGAATATGGTATTGGGTTGGATGGTTAGTGTTTCTAATAAGTTTGAATACATGGCATGGGTTTCCTGCATCATAGAGGGGGGACCTATAGCTTTCAAGAAGTGTTATTGGATTTTACCTATGGTGATTTGAACATGGAGCAGCTCAAGTGCATTGTCCTGTTTGACCAGCCTTGAGTATATCTATTTTTGATGTAAATAGAGGGGTCTATATTAGAACATCGAATATTTAACTGTTCAAATCACTAAAGGTTGACCTTTAGTGATCGAACTGTTAAAATATCGAATGCTCAAAAAAAAAAAAAAAAACCTAACTGTGTAGGCACACCCCCAGCTACTAAAATATACCAACTCCGAGACAGCACTACATTGAAGTAAATGGAAATCTCCCCTTATGGAGATTTCAGTTTACTTGTTCGATGTTCTGCAGTTTCGCTATTCTTGTGTCAACAATGTCATTCGACATTGTCGGCTTTCGAGAATTTAATATAGACCCAAATAGAGGCACCCCCCCACCTTTAGTCCTTGCCTGTTAGCTAGCTGACCTAAATGTGTAGAAGGCATTATAACCTTGCACTGTGTGCTCTCTGTGGCTTTACACCATGTCTCAGTGACTGCACAGACTACCGCATTCCCTATGGTAAAGAGAGCTTCTAAGGAGTGGAGTTTTTGTTTAGACTCCTAGCTTTGAGGAGTAATACCTTTAGATTTTATTGGTTTAGATTTGCTATGTCGGAAGTACTTTCAGTTTGGCATTGCCTAAAAAAGGCTCTATGGGAGAAGACAATGTTTTAGCGAATATTCAAAAGCCTAGAGGAGAGAGGTGCAGACAATCCCTGTCAAAGCAGTGTGGTCTATTGATCATCTCCTTCCACGCTAACAAATATTGCACCCCCTTTGAATGACACCAGAAACTAAGCCAATTATTAAAGTCAATCGTCTTTTTGTTCGTATTGTTGCATCATCCTTGGAGAAGGTAAAATGCTGCTTAATGCTAGGCTCATACCAGCCTGAGACACGTATTCCGAGAGCTCCATGACGTCTTTCTTCATATAGTCAAGGAAGTATGTCTCTGGTCATTTACTCCCACATGGACTATGACTGAGTCATGCGTAATTTGGCAGATCCTAGCCCATCATAAGCAACTAACCGTAACTTTCTCCTTACTCAGCCTGGTGAGAAGGACATCAGTGTGTCTTATGATGGAGTCTCCCAATGAATAGAATGTTGGATTGTATGGTGGCTTGCCTTATGGGCTTAGAGGTGGAGGCTCCATGAGATGTAGCTCTTTGTTGATGTGGATGTTGTTTTGAAAGAGTGCATTTGGGACTGCTGAGGGTATTTGTAAACTGTACTTTGTCTAGGAGGTCTTTGTGGTTTAAGAAGATTACATGCAAGTGCCTCAGCATATGTGGGTTGATATGTCTGCTTTGAATTGTGCGTGATGGGTGCAGCGAGTACTACTGGCAACCTTATAGACATTAGGAATACTTTTGTGTAAGAGCTTTGCCTCCAGTGATATTGTGTAAATACATCTGTCACATACCATATCAGTTTGTTTGAGAATTAATTGGTTGCCAGTAAACATGAGCCAATTTCTATATTGCCTCAGGATACCCATATCCTCCAGGCTGGTAATGAAGACAGTAGGAAAGTTCATATCCATGGCAACAGACCCTATTTATTGATTAGACAGCTGAGTGAGAATATCAGTCACTGTCAGGAGTATCTGGTTTGCAACTATGTGAACAGTGCTGGTCACTGCAAATTAGTTGTCCTGCAAGCAACTAGGTTTTGGAGAAATTTCATTTGTGCTTTTACAGGAAAAATATCACTCAAGGTGTCCGAGTCCATACAGAGCTCTGCCAAACAATTGAGGGGAAAATAATACATAGACCCTGAAAATTTAAGGTTGATGTATTTAGGTAGATATTCTGTAGTTAGAAATAAACCAAGCAGTGCTTACTGAAAGCAAAGCATTAGCTTGTCAAGAATGGTGAAAAGAGAGTAGTCGCATGAAAGGCTACTGCCTGGCAGCTACTAATGCTGGTGTCACCACAACCTCATTCTGTTGGGATACAATGCTCCTTTGCATCTTCTCTCACCAGAAACAAAATGTTAGCACCAATCTCAAGAAGAAAAGCAGGCCACAGCCTGTTTGGTGATCTGTAGCCTTGGCCCAGATGATGCAAGGGGTCTGTATAGGCTTATAGCCTTTTTCTCGTAGATGCCTTGAATAGCAACCAGACCAATCAGGAAAGTTAAGCACAGATACTCACTCTCCAACCAGAAACAGTCAGGAATCAATGTATTCTGCTCCTTCTCTCATAAGGACCAGAATATAAGCACAGATTCCAAGCTGTCACCTTTAAAGCAGTTATTAGGCTTTCTGGTGATCAGCAGTATCCAAGAAGTAATATCCCTGTACTCCTCTCACCAGGAAAAAAACAGAAGCACTAATCCCAAGATGACTACGGAGAGGCAGAATGTGGGCTGTCCAGTAACTGGTGGTCTTGTAATAGATGTTTAAAGGTAAGAAGAAAAAATGGCTTATTCTAAACACTGCAGTGTGCACTAAGCAGTTAGATATGAAAGTGGGTAACTTAAGTTTTAGCTGTCTAAGTGGAGAGCTACCATTTTTAAAAGCGCAAGATAGATTGAAAGTGAGTGGGTTTTTTGTACTTCTTGTAATAAAGACCATAGTGAGATTGTGTCAGTGAAACCTCTTCCAGTGTTTCAATGAAAAATGCTTGAGAGAAAGAAAAAAAACTTAAGAGTTGATTAGAAGAATCAAGAGTGCATTGGAAATGAAGCACGACAGAATTTGGGAGATGGAGATGAAACAGGAAAAGAACCAGTAACTTGTAAATTGACAAATGTGGGATTACAAAACAATAATTATATTTGTGAAACCTGACAGAACAAGAAAATCTGGAAATACTGGATTTTCTTGGACTTTGTTAAACTTAGGCTATCAGCCCTAGGGCCTATACAAGCCTAGTCATAACAATTCCCTGGCTATTTCTTCCCACAATATTTACTTCCCTGGACCCCTGTCTAGCAGGGCAACTGATTTAATCCCCGGAGTGAATTTCCTATCTCCCGTCCAGTCATCAAGGTTCCTTTTGAAAAGGGCCAAAGAGGCGCTCTGCTTGACATGTATTGGCAGTCTATTCCAGAGTCTGGAACTTGTGGGGGACTCTAAAGCATATGGCCTACTTCATGTCATTAATATTTGGAAAAATACTTGGGAGGGGAAGAGGAGGGAGAAAGTTAACTAAGTAAAACAACATTTTTTTCATAATTGTACTATTTTAATAGTGTATGATTTTCTTTGCATGCTATAAAGTAGTTTTCTCCATTATTTTTAAGCTTAATGAGGATACCACTGTAAATAGATGCTCCTGCTTTTTGTTTTATTTCTCCATGTTCAGTTTTGATCTGGTTAAAAGAGCATGAGAAAAGAAAAATTAGTGTGCTTTTGCTCATTCTTGCATACGGGAATGATTGGGTTAAGGCTCTTAGCCTCAGTCTAGTAACAAGTTTTAAGAGAAAGCAGGTAAATGAAAAAGAATATTGAATATTATAAGGCTCTTTCTAGTAAACAAATGTATGCTTGGCAGTTTTGTTTCCAGTTCTCATGTCTCTAAGAGACAATCTGATAAAGAGAAATGTCTTGGAGAAAATGTTTTCTGAAAGCATTCAAGTGTTTTTCCAGCTGAGAAGATTATAAAGATAATACAAAGCCAGTGGCTGTCAGTTTGGAACATTTGTTCCTATTAGGAGGGTAAAACATCAATGTTTGAAGATGTACATAGTTTTTTGTGTTGTTTGGGGGTATTGGAGTGTATTTTTGTTTTATTTGAGGGCTTTCAATAAATCAGAAAGCTTTGTAAGATGTGGCATAGGCTGAAACGTATGTGACAAGAAATAACTGTGTAAAAGTGTAACTTGCCAAACAAGTCTATGCATGTAACAAAAGCTGGAACTAGACATTTAACAACAAAAGGTCAAACGTGAAAGGTGGGAATAATAACTTTTAAGAAAATAATCATCATTTTCTTTCGGCTGTTCCCGTTAGGGGTCGCCGCAGCAGATCGCCTGTTTCCATTTCTTCCTGTCCTCTGCATCTTGCTCTGTCACACCAACTACCTGCATGTCCTCTCTCACCACATCCATAAACCTTATCTTAGGCCTTCCTCTTTTCCTGTTACCTGGTAGCTTCATCCTTAGCATCTTTTTCCCAATATACTCAGCATCCCTTCTCAGCACATGTCCAAACCAACGTAATCTTGCATCTCTGGCTTTGTCTCCAAACCTTCCAACCTGGGCTTGACCCTCTAATATACTTGTTCCCAATCCTGTCCACCCTTGTCACACCCAGTGCAAATCTTAACATCTTTAATTCTGCCACATCCAGCTCAAACTCCTGCCTTTTTGTCAATGCCACTGTCTCCAACCCATATAACATAGCTGGTCTCACTACCCTCTTGTAGACCTTCCCTTTCACTCTTACAGGTACTCGTCTGTCACAAATCACTCCTGACACTCTTCTCCACCCACTCCATCCTGCCTGTACTCTCTTCTTCACCTCTCTTCCACACTCACCGTTACTCTGAACTATTGACCCCAAGTATTTAAACTCACCCACCTTCGCCACCTCTACTCCTTGCATCCTCACCATTCCTCTATCCTCACTCTCATTCACACACATATATTCTGTCTTAGTCCGGCTAACCTTCATTCCTCTTCTCTCTAGAGCATATCTCCATCTCTTCAGGGTCTCCTCCACCTGTTCCCTACTCTCACTACAGATCACAATGTCATCTGCAAACATCATAGTCCATGGGGACTCCTGTCTGATCTCGTCTGTCAACCTGTCCATCACCATTGCAAATAAGAAAGGGCTCAGAGCTGATCCTTGATGTAACCCCACCTCCACCTTAAACGCATCCGTCACTCCCACCGTAGACCTCACCGCCATCACACTACCCTCGTACATATCCTGTACCACTCTTGCATACTTTTCTGACACTCCTGACTTCCTCATACAATACCACAACTCCTCTCTAGGCAGCCTGTCATATGCTTTCTCTAAGTCTACAAAAACACAATGCAACTCCTTCTCTGTACTTCTCCATCAACACACTCAGAGCAAAGATCGCATCTGTAGTGCTCTTTCCTGGCATGAAACCATACTGCTGATCACTAATCATCATGTCCCTTCTTAACCTTGCTTCCACTACTCTTTCCCATAACTTCATGCTGTGTCTGATCAGTTTTATCCCTCTGTAGTTACTACAGCTCTGCACATCATCCTTATTCTTAAAAATTGGTACCAAAACACTTTTTCTCCATTCCTCAGGCATCCTCTTACTTTCCAAGATTTCATTAAACAATCTGGTTAAAAACTCCACTGCCATTTCACCTAAACACCTCCATGCTTCCACAGGTATGTCATCTGGGCCAACAGCCTTTCCAACTTTTAAGAAAATAATGCTTTCTGTAATTTCTTTAAATGTCAATGGTCTCAAAGATAATACAAAAAAAGAGATAGTAGTGATCTATATTAAAAATGTAGAGTGCAAATAGCTATGCTCCAGGAGACGCTTGAAAATAACTGAACACATGAATTTGATAGGGGTTTTCAGGATGGTTATTCAGCAGAATACCTGGGGCAGAAGAAAAGAGGAGTACTTATATTAATTGCAAGAGGAGCTCCAATAGTGACAGAAGAAGATAAAAAAAGATATTAATGGTAGATGTGTAGTGCTAAGTGGCTATTGCCAAGGGAGGAGGATTGCACTGTTATGTGTTTATATTCCAGCTAAGACTGCTATAATGGAGTTAAGAATATTCTGGGAGAAATAATCAGCTTTCATCGAGGAATATTGCTTATAGGTGGGGACTGGAATTTGTTGCAACAGTGAAGATGTGTCTGGGGGGCCCAGAAGGGAAAGTATAACAAAGGAGGGTAGATTTTTGAAGAAATGTATGAAAATATTTGGCATAGAAGATATGAATGTAGTGCTAGGATTTCAGAGTGAATTTGCATATTATTTCCCCAAGATACAAAAACTGGGTTAGATAGAATTTAGATTTCACAGGAACGTGTACATTTAATTGAAAGTCTTGATACACACTCAATAACTATTTCAGATCCTGTGTCAATAATAACTAAAATAAAAGCACAGAGTAATGAAATAAAATTGAGACACTGGCGCTTTCCCACCTATCTGTTGAAAAGGGAGGAATTTAAGGAATTAGTAGTGAAAAAGATTAGAAATTTCTTCTGAAAATATATCTGGGGAATGACATAAAATTGAAGTGGAGTTTAAAGATAGGGTGGAAATAAAGAGATATATCATTAAGAAATAATAATTATTTAGAAGGACCGACAAATGTTAAAGTATTGCAAAATAGGGGAAATCCCACAGAACAAGAAGAGGAACAACTGCAGAATGCTAAACAGAAATTAGGGCTTACCTAGATAATATGCATGAATTTAGAAAGATTGTTGTTAAACAGCTTTTTATTTTTTTATAATAACTCTAGAGCACAAAAACTTCTAACACGACGACTCTGGCGACAAAAAGAAAAGGCTGTCATCAAGCTTAGGGAGCCTATAACAAGGAAGATAACAAGAGAGCCTGTAGAAGTATTAGAAATATTTTCGAAATTCTATGAAAGTTTGTATAAAGCAGAGAAATATGGAAACCAATAAAATATACACATGGAAATGTTTATGGAAGAATTAAATATGCCAAGATTACTGGTAGATAAGGCTCAATTACTAACAAGAAAGATAGGAGGAGATGAGATAAAAATGGTGATGTATAACCAGTCTACAAAAAAGTCCCTGGGATTAGATTGTATTCTAGAAGAAAGTCCCTGGGATTAGATGGCGTTCCTGTGGAAGTTTGGAAGCTAGGAGGGGAAAAAACTGATAAAGACCTGGCAGGTTTTGTTTAAGGGTATTTTATGAGGAGAGGAAGTACCAACATCCTGGGAGAAAGCAGTGGTAGATGTAATACCTTAAGAGGGTAAAGATCTATCAGATCCAGCATCATACAGGCCCATTTCAATACTAAACCATGATTATAAATTGTTAGTCTATAATGGCTAAAATAATGCCAAAAGTGATGGATAGGGATCCACATGGTTTTGTGGAGGAAAAGCAAACATTTGACAACATTAACAGAACATTGATGATCCAGAGTGAAGCAGAATGTAAGAAAATACCACTGTTGTTGATGGGTGTTGATGCATCATATTTAGAACCATTGGCAAAGAAAATAAGGGACTCAGAAATTCAAGGATATAATTGGTAAGGTAGTCAAGAAAAGCTGGCTTTATTTGCAGATGAAATAATGTTATACCTGAAACTAGAAATGGACATTACAGTGTTATGGATACAAAATTCATGAAACTAAAAGAAGGGCAATAGCATTAGGTACTCACACAAGAACTGATTCAGCAATATCTATATTTATGGGGATGTGAAAAAATAAAGTATTTAGGAGTATGGATTAAAATGATCCTGGTGTGGATAATACAAAAAGTGAGAAAATGGAAGCTCTGTTGTATGGATATCGATATTAAGATACAAGCAGTTAAAATGTTTTTAGTCTTGTAGACAGATCAGGCATATTGTTGTCAACCAAAAGGAGAAGTTGTGGATGGCAATTAATAAAGAGCTGAAGGATTTTATCTGGGAGGGGAAGACTGCAAGAGTCAATTGGAATAAGATGATTTTTCTAACAGAACAGGGTGGATTGGGATTACCCAATTTGAATGGGTATTTCACAGCAACACAGTTAAGGCTCCCATACATAGCACAAGCAGAAAATTATAATTCAAAGTGGAAAAGGATTATGATGAAAGGGGGAGGGCTTAAGAAACAAGCAGAGACAGGGATTTTGGATGCACATTTAAGGAAAATAACAATAATCCTACAGAACATTGTATTCATAAAATAGCCGAAAATATTCCAAGAACTAAGCCAACATGGAAATGGAGAAAGGAGATTCTGATGATAGGGATGACTGCAGTTAGGGATACAGACAATAGGCAAGAGGGGGCTGGAATTTATTGGAGAAAACTGGCATAGGAACCAAGGAATTTGAAGCAAGTAGAAAGAGAGAGAAAGGTAATAGAATGGGAAGATGCTAAGAATTTCTACGGACTACAGGTTAGAGATTGCCTTCCCTATCAAGGATTGATATCGGAGTGTAGACAGAGAAAGAAATAGGGGGGTCCCAAATGAAAGACCAGCACTGGTAAGGTTTTCAGTAAAATCTAAAACAGAAGCTGCAGTGAAAAAAGGAACAATTAGTAGAGCACATAAAATATTGCATGATAACTATAAAAATCAATCAGAGGAGGTTAGAAAGGATTGGGAAGAAAGATTGGATAATCAGTTCACAAAGAAACCATGGGGGGATATATGCATGTCTCCCAAATATACAACAAAGTGAAAACGATTTTAGATCTTTGCTTGGAAGTGTTTACATAGATATTTTTATACTCCAAGTAGACTCCAAAGAATTTTTCCTCCGGTAGACAGCAAATGTTGAAGGTGTGATGCGGAAAAAGGAGGTAACTGGGAGCATATTTTCTGGGAGTGTAATGAGTTGGCAGCCTTTAAATCTGCAGACTGCTCTGTCAAGGTTACTGGGTGAGCAAATTGGTTTAACCAAGGAAATTATTATTTTTTTTGAGCTATGATATAAAATTGAAATTGTCTAGACATAGTAAGGCCTTGCTGAGTCTAATCATTAATGGCTGGCTGACAAAAAACAGTTACTAGAAAATGGAAGTTAAAGTCTAAACCAACTTTACTAGAAGTAGTGAGTATATTAACAGAGATAAAACAACTGGAACTGGGACCTTTAGAAAATTGTAGAAGCAAATTACATAGGAAAAAATGGGAACAGTGGGAACAATACATGCAGAAGGAAGGATTTGAATGAGCTATGTAATGTTTGACTGACAATGGCTGGGTAGATTTTAAGTGATATATAATGTTTCCAACTACAATTGTTAGCGTGGTTTGTAATGTATAATGTTTGCAACTAAAATTAGTTAAATATTATGTGTTTTCATATAAATGTCAGATTGCCTATGTCATAAGTGATAATTTAATAAAGATGTTTCTTGTTTAAAAAACTACAACTCATGAAAGTGTCCTCTTTGAACTGGTAATCCTGACATTTTAACTACCTAAATATACCAACAGCAGGGTCATACCCTGTTAAGAAAAAAGGGTATTTTGAGTTGGTTGCCATACTGCTGTACTGTTTGAGTTGGCTCTTCACAAACTTGTATGCTACCAAAAAATAAGGATCTCTTGTAGTTGACAGGACCATCTGAGTATGTTTGTACTAACAAATTCGATTCCAACTCAGAAATTTAGATTATAGGGCATAATTTTTACCTTAACCTTGTGCTCAAGGTCCCGCGACTTCACTTACACCTTCAGAATAAATATATAATAAGCAGAAAAAGCAATCACCAGAACTACGGAGCAGTGACCCAGCAATAGCAATGGATAAACAAATAAAAAAATAAAAATGAAGCAAATAAAACACAGTGCTTTTGCAATTTTTCTTGTTGACTGTACGTTGCCTTGAAGAAGGAATTTACTTTTTCAGTAAGCCATCAGACCCAGCACATGGTACTGTGTTTTATTTACACCTTCAGAATCCTTCATACTTTGAAAGTGTTATTGCAAAATTTGTAAATGTGAAGACTCATTGTTGAAGTGAATCCTGAATGTGTAACAAATGGTTATTACTGGGAGACTCAGTCAAAATCATATATATATATATATATATATATATATCTGTATCTATATATAGTACACAGGGATCTACTTCACATGACTGAAAACTCAAAATACTGAATTTCCTTTGACTGAGGCCACAATACCTAATTTTCAAAATACTGAAAACTCATTTGACTGAGTCTCATTATACTGAAAGCTTACAGTGCTGAATTTCAAAATACTAATATCTAGTTAGGAACATGGGTTCATAGGTTGGTACTAGGCTATCGGTCCTTGGGCCTATGCAAGTCTAGCCGTAACAATTCCCTGGCTATTTCTTCCCACACTATTTACTTCCCTGGACCCCTGTCTTGCAGGGCAACTGACGTGATCCCCGGGGTGAATTTCCTTTCTCCCATTCAATCATCAAGGTTCCTTTTGAAGTGGGCCAAAGAGGCGCTCTGTTTGGCATGTATGGGCAGTCTGTTCCAGAGTCTGGGGAGTCTCTGGGTCAGGAACCTATCCCTCCAGCATGTTTTGTTTATTGTGATGACAAGATTTAGATCCCTGGAGCGTGTGGCTCTGGGGCATTGGGATTTCTTTTAAGTATAGCATGTCCCACAGCTCTGGGTTTGACATGGCCTTGTATGTTAAGCAGAGATCACCTCTGAGTAGACGATATGCGACTGAGTATAGCAGGAGTTTTTTAAGGTGGTCAGCCTAGGGCATCTGCTTTAGGCCTGTGAATGTTTTAGTGAGGTATTTCTGCGGCCTTTCCAGTTGTTGCAGATGTCTTGAGAGGTACATACCAAATGGGGCGTTGTATTCTATAATGGGTCTAATGAGGGATGAGTACAGTGGGACATTGACCTCCTTTTTTCTGGATGAAAAGCCCTTAGTGATGGTGTGCCACATAGAAGGATTTCCTGACTGTTGTGGCGATGTGGTTATCGAAGGTGAGACCACTGCCCACCTGTGTCCCCCTGTTATCACACTTTCGGTGTTTAGTGTACTGCCACCTATGTGATAATTCATGGGTACATGTTTTTTCTCAAAGGGGATAACTGTACATTTCTTGGCATTGAGCTTGAGCCCATGGCTCTGGCACCAAGCATCTGTTTCTGTAAGGCCGTTTTGTAGAGTATCTACATCATTTGGGGATTCAATAATGGCTCCCAGTTTGCAGTCATCTGCAAACTTTGTTAGCCAGAGTCCCTTAGTGTTGGCCTGTACTTCAGAGAAGTAGATGCCAAACAAGAGAGGTCCCAGGACTGAACCCTGAGGTACTCCACTTGTCTGGGGCTGGATTTGGAGTCAGCTACTTTTACAGTGTGGGTTCTGTCAGTAAGCCAGTTGACAACCTATCGAGTGATGTAGGGATTAATTCCCAGCTTAGTAAGTTTATGATCCCAGAGTGGGGGATGGTGTCAAAGGCCTTGGCGAGGTCCAGATAGGCTGTGTAGACTGCCTTACCCCTCGTCCACAGCTCTGGAGACTGATTTGAAGAAGCCAATAAGGTTCAGGAGACAAGATCGTCCCTTCACGAACCCAAACTGGGTGGGGTCTAGTGTTTTAAGGTTGCCAATGTCTTTGTTTATAAGTTCCATGATAATACGTTCTATAGCCTTGTAGATCAGGCTCGTCAGACTGATGGGGCAGTATTTCCCGGGATCCAAGATGGATCCCCCCCCTTGTGGAGTGGGATAACTGTAGCTGTGTGCCACTCAGTTGGCATGAAGCCTGAGGTGAGGGTATGATTAAACATGGCACATAGGTGAGGTGCCTGTTCATTTTGTAGTTCATGTAGTACACAGCACCGGATGTCATCTGGTCCCATGGATGCTGTATTTGTAGCTTTGGAGAGTGCGTTTTTTTACCTTTGTGGCCGTTATTACTGGAATTTGGCAATCTTCCAGTATTGAGATGGATCATTTAGGGGGTGAGAGGGGGTGAAGATGGCACTTAATCGATCTGCCAGGATATTGGCAATATCCTTGGGATCAGTATATTTAATGCCATTCTGTTGTAGCTCAGAGCAGATCTGAGCATTGCCATTTAGATTCTTGACATAGTTATAGAATACCTTGTGGTTGTCTTTGGAATCTTTGGCAATTTTATTTTCGTAACTAGCTTTGGAGGATTTTATGAGGGATCTCAGCTTCTTACTGAGGCTGGTAAGGGAGTTTTTTGCATCCTGGGATTTTCCTCTTTTCTGCAACAGTTTTTTCCTTTTGTTGTAAAGTTTGTTTATGGCAGGAGACCACCAGATTGGCTTCCTTTTTTTGGAGGAGAGCATCTTGGTTCTATTTGGGATGGCACGATTCATGAGTGGATGTGCTCGTACAGTGCCTTAGTGTAGGGCTCAGCAGTCGAACTTTCAGTTCCCGTCTGCATGAGTGCCATGAAGTTTGTAACTTCTGACTTGAGTAGCATGAAATTGGCCTTGCAGAAGTTTTTTATGGAGGTTTCCTTACTGGGGTGGGATGTGGATGTTAAGGTTGATTAGCTTATGGTCTGACCTGACCAACGAGGGGGTGACCATAGGTGTGGAGCATCGATTTCCCATGTTGGTAATGACCAGGTCTAGGATATTGGAGCCCCTGGTGGGACTATGGATTAGTTGATCCCGGGCATTGGAATTTATGAATTCCAAGAACCGTTGGGCAAAGGTGTTGCTGCATGATTAGTTTTCACAGTTAATGGCAGGGTCGTTGAAATCACCCAGTATTAGGGTGTTTGGTTGTATATTAATATTTTCCAGTATGTTTAGAAAAGTGTAGTGAGAATCTTGGGGCATGGTGGGGGATCTGTAGCAAGCTACAATTTGGATTGCATTCTTACCTAGTGTTGGTTGCACCTGGAGAATTTCAAATGGATTGTGTTGGGCAACTAACCTGGTAGTGTGAATATCCTTGGTGAATATGGACACTCCTCCACCTTTAGTGTTTCGATCCTGGTTTGGTAGCCGAAAAGTGTGGTAAGAGTTGATGCCTGGTATTACAGGGGTGCTCTCTGGAGCCATGAACCAGGTCTCAGTTACTGCACAGATATTGATGTTCTCCATTTTTAGGAGTGCCTCAAGAGAGTGCATTTTGAGGTTTAGACTTCTAGCATTGAGTAGCATTATCTTCAGATTTTGCATGCTTGCACCTGTTACAGTGGTGGTTTTGTCCTTTGAACTTTGCCTAAAAAAGGCACTATAGGGGTGGCAAGAGCATTGGCCAGTAACCTGAATCCCAGGGGTGACAGGTGCAGACCATCTCTGGCAAAGCATCGTGACTGCTTCAACGAATTTAGGTTTAGGAGACATGATCTGCCTTTTACAAACCTGAACTGGTGGGGTCCAGAGTTTGGAGATTACCATGTCTTTGTTTATAAGTTCCATGATAATACGTTCCATGGCCTTGTAGACCAGGCTCTTTAGGCTAATAGGGCGGTAGTTCCCGGGGCTTGTGGTGGCTCCCCCTTTGTGGAGTGGGATAACTGTCGCTGTGCTCCATTCAGTGGGCACAAAGCCTGAGGTGAGGCTGTGACTGAACATGGTGCTTAGGTAGGGTGCCAGTTCATTCTGTAGTTCATGTAGAACACAGCCTGAGATGTTGTCAGGTCCCATGGATGCTGTGTTCTTGGCTTTGGAGAGTGTTTTTTTTACCTGTGCAGCCATGATTACAGGAACTTTGCATTCTTCCGATATAGAGATGGGCCCTTTAGGGGTGAGAGATGGGTAAAGTTAGCACTGAACCTGTCTGCCAGGATGTTGGCAATATCAGTTGATTTTATATATTTAGTGCCATTGTGCTGTAACTCAGAGCAGATCTCAGTGTTGCCATTGAGATTCTTGACATAGCTATAGAATGCTTTGTGGCTGTCTTTAGAATCAGTGGCAATTTTGTTTTCGTAACTAACTTTGGAGGATTTTATGAGGGATCTCAGCTTCTTACTGAGGCTGACCAGGGAGTTCCTCCAATCATAGGATTTTACTCCTTTTTTGCAGCAGTTTCTTTCTTCTGTTGTAGAGTTTGTTTATGGCAAGGGACCACCAGACTGGCTTCCTTTTTTTGGAGGATAGTATCTTGGTTCTGTTAGGAATAGCGCGATCTATGTATTTGTGTAGGATTCAGCAGTCATACTTATAGTCCATCTGCATGGGTGTCGTGAAGTTTGCCACTTCTGTCTTAAGAAACGTGAAGTTGGCTTTGGAGAAATTTTTTACAGTGGTTTCCCTAATGGGAGGTGGGGGCAGGATGTGAATGTCTAGAGTGATTAGCTTGTGGCCAGATCTGACCAACGAGGAATTGACCTCTTGTGTGGAACACTGGTCACCTATGTTGGTAATGACCAGGTCTTAGGATATTGCTGCCTCTGGTGGGGGTGTGGATAAGTTTATCCAAGGCACTGGAATTTATGAATTCCAGAAAATGTTGAGCAAAAGAGAGTTGGTACATGAGTAGTTTTCCCAGTTAATGGTGGGGTAGTTGAAATCGCCCATTATAAGGGTGTTGGGTTGTACCCTAATATTTTCCAGTATTACATTTCATATGTCTAACAGGAAGTTATTTGCAGAAAAAAAGGGGTCTCTAATAGGCAAACAGTCTGGGTATAACTTGATTTTAATCTTATTTGCCATGTGTTTCTAGTTATACACAATGAAAAATAAGTTTCCTCATGTGAGCACACTCAAATATGCGCATTACTGATTTATACCTCTCAACCTCTTAGCACAAGAGTTCTGGACAAAGCCAAAGATAATGCTGTGGGAACAGCGGTTCAAAACCAGGGACAGATATTTTAACACTTGCTCTTATGTACTTAAAAAATTGGTAGAATAACCGGTATTGCTTTAGCATGCATTTTCTCAAGGATATGAAGTCTGAAACTCAAATTTCGGACATTTAGTGACATCAATCTTCACTGATTTGTCAAAAAATACAATCTTTAAAGGATTAGAATAAAAATATGAGGCCAAAATATAAACATTCTGTGAAAAACTTGACATTTGAGAGGTATGCTTGGTATTATTTGCATTTATTTGTCTTTATTTTGTTTGACAGGAGATCTGCCGCAACATCTCCAGGTGATGATAAACCTCCTTCGCTCAGAAGACAGGATCAAACTGGTAAGGCAGCAACAGCCGTACTGGACAGTAATGCAGCAGCATTTATTCCATGCTCAACATTTTCTTGGTACTGACACAACTGTTCAACCACTGATTAAGTATTAATGCACTAGTGATGTTTAAATGTCCAGGAATTTGTATGTATTGATTGCCTAATATCCCAGCAGAAATCTGTGGGTATTCATGTAGATGTGTTGGTTACTGTTATTAACAACTGTGTATTAATGTAGTCTAACTATTTTAAAATGTACAGGAAGTTTTAGGTATTTGTGCAAACTGTTATTTGGAAAGCCAGAACTGTTTAGGTGCTAACGTAGCAGTGTTTTAGCAATTGTTAGAGCTCTCAAAATAGTAATACCCAGTGTTTAAATCTCCAGATATGTCTGGGGTTTAATTGTGTTGCAACATAAATGGCCAAAGTTCTCTTTTTATTAACTCACCAGAGTTATTCGTTTGGCCAGGACTATCTGATTACTGATACAGCAGTGTTTGCCAAGTCTTCATGAATTTCTGGAAGTAAATGCAGCAATCTTTATTCAATGTTTCCTAGACATTTTTTGGAGTGTCAAAAGGTCAGTATTAATTTAGCAGTATTATCTAAATAGATTGTAGTGGTATTACCGAAGTAGTGCTACATGGCAGTCATAAATGTCCATATTTAAGCAACATTATTAGTGAATTGACCAAATATCTCTAAATATTAATGCAACAGGGTTTGTTAAATGGTTAGAAGCTCCCGATACTCATGCAGAAGTATTTGCTGAATGACTTTCACCAGCATTGGATATCAGTTTTGTACATTTATAGGGCTAGATGCGTGTTTTGTGCCACGGTATTGTCAGATGAATTCATAAAGAGGACTAAACTACTGTATAATACTGGAGGAGGTTTCTGGAGACAAGATTCAGGTCTTTGTATCCTGCCTGCAAAACGAGGCCTTAAGAGCAGTTGCTGTTGAAGCCATGAGACAAAAGACACAGAAGACTAAACTGCTGCCAAATAACTTTTGTCTGCCTAGAATAGAGTAGTGCCACAGCCCCTCCAGTTCCCAGGTTTCTACTGACCAATGGGTTCAGCTGGTTGAAATGTTCACATTCTTTCTTAAATCAAAAGGGTCATATCTCAGAATATCAGATGATTGGGGCATCCTCTACAAACAGAATGGGAGGAATCAGCCTGAGGTTTCTGATCCCTATGATTCATTAGCAGACAAAACTGGCTTATGCTGGCAATATCCTCTCTGTTGAGACATGTGAATCGAATATTGAGGATACTCTGTCCCTTGTTTCACCACCAGAGGATTTCTCCTTTAAAGGGATTCTTCAGAGTATGTGTTCGTTAAGAGACTGAGGAATACTCAGAGGCCCAGCTCCACAGATGCAGAGCTTTCTTGGGCCTGCTTGAGCTTAGAGCATTAGCTGTTCCTCTAGTGATGGATGTCCTGGAGGATATATTTAGAAATGCATTTATGGAGCTAGACTCTGCCCCCCTCGGGGGGGGGGGGGACCTGTAACCTTACCATTTTTGTAGAGGCAAGGATTCTTGCAAGTTTCTTGAGCTGATCCAGCTATGGTATCCGTGGTCTCCAGCAAGGGAACAACTTCGACTCCATCAAGGAATCCTTTTCCCAATGACAGGCAGAGTAGGATATTCAACAGATTTGAGAAAATGTTTTACACTTCTGCTTCACATTGTTTCAGAACTTTGAACCACCAACATCAGCAGTCTCTGGTAAGAGATGATGCAGGCTAAGTCAGAGGGGATAACGGATAAGAATCTGAAGCAGGAGATGCTTGACCAGTGTGAACTTTCACCTCACATTGCCAAGCACTACAAGAAATGTGGTTATGGTGCTGTGGATATATCATGTAGGGCAGGAGCAACAGACTGTTATTTGGAGACTTGCCTGAATTGAGGACAATACCCCTTCGAACAATGAAAAGATTGTATTGCACTATTTAATGTACCTCTGGGAGAGGATCTCCTCTTTGGACCCCCTGCTCAAGGAGTTTTCAAAATACTGGAATAAAAGAACAAAAACCTGTAAACTATGAAGCAGATTTTTTAAGCTGAAGCTCTTAAATTCAAGAGGAACTGCCCAGATAATTATTGGCCCTTATAACCTAACCAGGACAGAAACAGATATGGAAAAGGGAAAAAAGGCAAGTTCAAGACAGAATGCCAATCAAGATCTAAGGAGTAGCATAGGGGTCTCCCAGTGCTGCTACACTCAGGTGGGATGTGTCATGACTCAGCTAAGATAACCCCTTTCCCAAGTACATCCCAGCCCAACGCCTTCCTCTTCCAACTGTGTCTCTTCCCCCTAACAGAGTTGGAGGACACCTAGCCTTTATTGCAAAAAAGTTGGAAGAGCATCAGTCAGGAAATGTGAGTGCTAAACACTCGGGCATTACAGTTCCAGAAGATTCCAAGATGTTCCCTCAATCGCCAAGTTTCACGCCCAGTATCAAGTAACTTTCATTTCTACAGTCTTAAAAGAAATGATTCAGTCAGGGGCCATAGAGACAGCCCCTTCTAGAGCTGAAAGACAAGGGGTCTACTCAAGACTCTTTCTAGTCCTAAGGAAAGTAGGCACATGGACACCCATTCCGGACTGAGCCTATCTAATACAAATTTCATTTTGCCAGAATTCAAAACGTTAATGCTCCAAGCCGTTTCCCACTTCAGGCTGTCATGGTCACTTTGGACTTAAAGGGTGCATAGGTTCATAGGTATATACTACTGTAAATGTCACCAGGGCCTTTATAAGCCTAGTTGCGTAACCCAGCCCAGTCACATCCCCTTGTAACATATACATCTAAACTGGAGGGATATGTTAGGGAGATTCTAAAAAGTTTTGTGAGGGGTTAGGTTAGTTGGGGAATATTTACTATCTGCCTCTGTCTGTAGGAGACATGAGACCAGCCCGGAGGTGATTCTGCTATTTCCCCATCCAATGTTAGATAGGGAATGGTTACTGTTGGCTTCTGTCTGTAAGAAACATGTGGGCCATAAAGAAATGCTAAGCTGTTAGACTACAGACTATTATAAGCCTAGTTAATAACCAGAGGTCAGATCAAATCCTGTACTTGTATCTGTGGGGTAAATACCTTAACTATTTATGCCAATCTTCTCTCCATGCATACCTTCATATCCCTCTTAACCAAAAGCAATTTTCAGTGGGGTGTGGGGGAGCATTTCCAGTTCACGTACTTGTCCTTTGTCTTGTCTACTACACCTAGTGTCTTCATAAAATATTTAACTCCAGTAATTGCCTGTTGCAGGACAGATTATTCAAATTTGTCCCTACCTTGACTATTGTGCCAACATAGTGCAGTCACAACATGGGATTTCCAGGCTTTGTAGTTCATCCTGTTCTGCTTCAGTGATTTTGGTCTCACTATCAACTAAACCAAATCAAATATGACACTACTCAGCCAATTTTGCTTTTCTCTGAGGACATCTGGACACCACCGTTCACAGAACCTTCCTCCCAAAGAACAAAATGTTTCATCTGACTCTGTAATCCCAAAACATTTTTCACCTGGAGATATCAGCAAGAGGGTTCTTCAGACTGATGGGCTACATGACATCTTGCATCCTAACGGTGCCTCTTGCCCATCTACACACAAAGAAGTTTCAGTGGTAACAGTGGTACTTAAGAAAGAGATGGTGTCACCATACTCATTTGTTAAAGACTACAATACCACTGCTGCCTTGCTTCAGAAAAGAGATCTCCTATAATTGTCACCATGGACTCATCTGATCTAGTTTGTAGGGAACTATGTAAGATCTCTGTAAGCTGATGGAAAATGGGATGGTGAGGTAAAAACACACAAACATAAGAGATGGTGGTGGTCATTCTAGCATTCGCGGCATTCAGTCATTTGTTAAAGGAAAGGGTGCTCTAGATAATGACAGACAACACCATAAACAAGGAGGAACTCTTGTACAAGCTTGCTATGTAAGCATGGGAAACAGCTGGATAGACTGGATAACTCTGACAGTGTACATCCCCTCTCAACAGAATATTCTGGCAGATGGTTCATAGGTTAGTACTAAGCTAACTGCCCTTGCGAGCCATTTTAAGCCTAGCCAATTATCCCTTGTGAGACTCAAACCATGCACCTTGTGTTTGTAAGGCAAACACCTTAACCATTAGGCCACACTCCCAACCCCTGGGCTAAGCAGATCTCATGTAGACCACCATGACCGGATACTAAACAGTGATGTCTTGCTGAATCTTACTTGTATTTGGAAGTTTCAGAAACAGAAGTGTTTTTCTCTCTTTTGATCCTGCAATTGAGACAGTTATGTTGTAGGACAGCAACTTCAAAGCTTGGAAATTAGATGCAATCTGTCGGAATTAGACAGGTCTGATGTTCTTCGTGTTTCACTGTTGCAATCATAACACTTGGGTTATCTGCCTGCAGGTAGCCCTCAGATGGCCCGAATACCAGAGACTTAGTATTTCTACATCAGTTGCTGTCACTTCAGGACTGACGTCAGGTCATCAGGGGTATAAAAACAGGCAGCTGATGTCATTACATCAGTCTTTCTTGCCAAGGAGCCCGAAGCAGAAGCAGTTTGCACGAGTGCCAGTTGGCCGCTACCTGAGTTTTCGTTTCTGAATTGAATCACCCTGAAGGCTTCTAAAGCCAAGTTCCCCATTCGGGATCCTTTTTTTTGCTCTAACCAATGTCAGAAAAAGTTAACAATTGTCTCGCCTGTGGAAAGCAAATACCACACTGAGATTTTCATTCTTACTGCTTCACCTGTTTAGGCTCAGACCACGACGTACCTCGCTGTCGGTTTTGTGCTTTGTTCAACTATTCGTCGTCAGGTCCTTATTGTTGCTAAATAATTTTGCTCTTGATCTCAGTATTCCAAAATGGCTTCGGTAAGCCATCCGTCTACCGATCTTCTGAAAAAAACATAAGGATAAAAACAGAGACAGATTGCACGGGTCCAAAACTGCCAACAACGCTTATTTTAAGCTAGTCATCAGTTCACTGGTACTCAGGGAGTCGCTTTCGCAGCCCCTGATAACCCACTTCAGTGGATTTGCAGGCCTCTACCGAGACCCGTTCGGAGTCCAGTATGCCACGAGATGTTTCTTTGACCACGGAACCTGCGGATATCTCTACCTTGGATGGGTCCGGAGCTGCTGGCCAAGAGTACGAGCTACGCCTAAAAAAACGACGACCCTAACTCAAGCACCTGCTTCCTTGCCACAATCTCAAATGCTTAAAATGGCAGAAGACCTGATCATGTTGATTAGGGGAAGCCAGCCTTCCCCTGCTAAGAGGAAAAGAGACCTGTCCCCAGCAGCTTTAACTGACCAAGAGTCCGACGACTCTGACGTTTCTGAATATGAAGACATGCCTTTATCTGCTTATGAGGATTCAGATGCAGAGGAATCCATTCCTTCTGCTTCCCCTCCAGAGGATTTTTCTTTTGGTGAAATCCTACATACTTTGAGAGAGCATTTCCACTGGGAATGCCAGGATTATCCACAGTCCAAAAAGAGACTCAGGGAATTTTTAGATTTGCCACAGCACAGACCCTTAGCTATCCCTCCTGTTCTGGATGTTGTGGATGATGTTTTTATGGAATCCAGTCTAACTCCTGATACTTTACCCCCTGCTCCAAGGAAACCAGACAGGTACTACAGAGTCCCTGACTCTCAATTTTTTTTCAAAAATCCTATTGCTGACCCAGAGGTAATCTCCCAAGGGCCTAAAGGCATAAAAGCAACTGCAGCTAAGAATCCCACCCCTTCAGACAGGGATTCCCGAGCTTTAGACAGATGGGGCAGAAAAGTATATACCTCTGCAACTCTCGCCATTAGGGCATTGAATTGCCAGTTCCACATGCTAAAATACCAGCAACATACTATGGAACTTATTAAGCAAAAATTATCTACCTTTCCTGACTGTGCAGAAAATAAAGAATTACAGGAGCTTATGCATTCTGCAAGCCAAGTCAGCAAACATACCCTGCAATGTGGGTTTGACTCCCTAGAAGCATCTTGCAGGGCAGCAGTCACAGATTCTGTACTTAGAAGGCATGCTTGGCTTAAGGAGCAGACCTTGCCAGACCATGTCAAATCAAAATTACTGGACGCTCTTTTGAAACAAGGACAATCTGTTTGGCCCCAAAGCAGAAGAGGTTCTAAAAAAGATGGAAGAAAAGGCTAAGTCTATGCAGGCAGTCAAAGATTATTTGCAAGTGCAGCCTCCAAGATTCAATAGGCATTGCCCCCCGAAGCACTGGTCCTTTCCAGCCCCCTCAAGGCCATCTCAAACTAGACCCAGGGGAACCAGACCCCCCCCAGATTACAGTCTCAGGGTAAGCAGAGATCTAAGCAATGGAGTACCTCCACTTCTAAAACAGGGAGTGCTAAGCCACCACCGTATGGAAAGAATTCACAGTGACTTCCCATCTCCACTCCTCACCTCTGCCCAATTGCTCGTGCCCCTAGGAAGGAAACTTGCCCACCATGCAAAAAACTGGACCTCCATCACCAAAGACCGATGGGTCCTCAACATAGTATCCCAGGGGTACAAATTTTATTTCCAAATGCTGCCAACCCCAAAAGGGTTCCCAGACCTTCCTCCAAACCAGTGGGCAGTGGCACAAAACCAAGTTCAATCCCTGCTCTCCATAAGAGCAATTCAGCCTGTTCCTGCAGAACAGATAGGTCAAGAGTTTTACTCCAGACTTTTTTTGGTACCCAGAAAAGAGGGCACCTGGTGCCCAATCTTAGACCTTTCCATTCTAAACACCTTCCTGGTGGTACCAAAATTCAAAATGCTCACCCTTCAGCAACTTCTCCCTATGCCTAGTTAGCCACCCTAGACCTAAAGGAAGCCTATCTGCACATCCCTATCAGGGACACATGCAGGAAATATCTACGTTTCAGGGTAGGATCTATGCATTATCAGTTCTCTGCACTTCCCTTTGGCTTATCCACTGCTCCCAGAGTCTTCACAAAATGCCTGGCTCCAGCCATTGCCTATTGCAGACAGAGAAATATTCAAATATACCCTTACCTGGATGATTGCCTGATTCAGGCAGACAGTCAGGAAAAGCTGTTGCAGCACCTGACATTTGTAAAGGACCTTCTAACCTCCCTGGGGGCACTATCAATGAAAAGAAATCAAAACTAGTCCCCAGTCAAAAGATTGTATTCCTGGGAGCAAGCTTGGACACAGCATCCCAGATGGCATTCCTTACTCCAGAAAAACAAGCCTATCTAACAGGCTACTTTGCTCAAATGGCAACCAGAACCCAGCTATCTGCAAGGAAAATCCTGCAGGCTCTAGGGTTCATGGCCACTTGCATTCTACTAATTCGATATGCCAGACTGCATATGAGGAAACTACAATGATACTTGGTCTTTGGTGCCAACATTCTCAGGATCTGGATACCATCATACCTATTATACCTTGTCTAAGGACAGAGTTCCTTTGGTGGGCAGTAGCATGCAACCACAACAAAGGACTTCCCTTCACACAACCCCACGCCACCCAGACCCTAACCACTGACACTTCAGACTATGCCTGGGGGGCACATCTGGACGACAGGTGCATTCAGGGCCAATGGAGCCCAATCCAAATTCATCTGCACATCAACCAAAAAGAGATGCTAGCTGTTCAGCACGCTCTGACTGCTTTCAGATCCCGACCCCTGCTAATAAAAACCAACACCACCAAATTGATGTGGTACATCAACAAGCAGGGGGGAACCCACTCTGCAGGCTAGCTATGACCTTGTGGAACATTGCTTTGGACATGCATATCTATCTGCAAGCTCAGTTCCTGCCAGGCAAACAAAACTCCCTGGCAGAAGACTTAAGCAGAAATCTCCACATGAGTAGCAATTAGACCTTCACCCTTCTAATCCAAAAATGGGGAACCCCGATGGTGGACCTATTTGCCTCCCCCTACAATCACCAGCTCAGCAAATTCTGCACCAGGACACTTCACAGCAGGGCCTGGAAAGTTGATGCCCTGTCCTTTCAGTGGGTAAACCTCTCAATCTATGCCTTTCCCTTATCTGCATCTCCTAACAAGAGTATTACTCAAGATAAGACAGGAAAGACCAAGGGCAGTCCTGATTGCCCCAGACTGGCCATGCCAGCACTGGTACCCACTCCTGCGCAGTCTGTCACTGGTGCCACCATGGCACCTGCCCCAGATCCCGACCCTCCTCACTCAGCAGGAGGGACAGATCTTGCAGTCACAACTGCAAACCCTGAACCTTGCAGCCTGGCTTATTCCTTGAATTCTCTTCCAGTGGCCAGCCTAAGCAAGCATGTGTTGGATGTCATTCTGGAAGCCAGAAGACCCAGTCCAAGGAAATCCTATGCTGATAAATGGAAAAAGTATTGTTCCTGGATTCACTCTAAAGGAGTGGACACAGCTCTGCCCTCCTTACCTCTCATCCTGGATTACCTAGCAGACCTCCTCCACAGAGGCCTATCCTTCTCTTCCATTAAGATCCATGCCTCTGCCATCTCTGCTCATTACAACACTGAGCCACCTCTCTTCTCTCACCCTCTTGTCAAACAGTTCCTGAGAGGGGCTAACAACTTAAGGCCATCAAGGAAGGCCCCCCACTCCTGCTTGGGACCTTAACTTTGTGCTGGAAAAACTCATGTTACCCCCCCCCCCCTTTGACCCTGCAGCATCAGCAGAGTTAAAATTCCTCTCTTGGAAAACAGCCTTGTTTCTGGCCATCACTCCAGCTAGAAGAGTGTCTGAACTACAAGCACTTATGGCTGTGGAGCCCTTCATTATTTTTTATGAAGACAGGGTCTCCCGCAGGACTAACCCTACTTTTATGCCTAACTTAAAGTGGTATCTAGTGTGGCTCTTAACCAATCTATCCATTTGCCAACCTTTTTCCCTAAACCTCAAAATAAAGGGGAAAGGATCCTGCACTCTTTAGATGTGCACCGACAGCTCAGATTCTCCCTTGATAGGATTAAACCCTTCGGGAAATCTGACCAGTTACTAGTCAGCTTTCCACCAGGGGCAGAGGGCAAGGCCATATCAAAACAAACCATCTCCAAATGGATAGCACACTGTATCCATTTCTGTTACAAACACCATGGGAAACCACCCCCTCTGGGAGTCGGAACCCATTCCACTAAGGCAACTTCAACCTCTGCAGCATTTCTCAGGGGAGTCCCTACCAGGGACATTCTGGAAGCTGCTACTTGGAGTTCTGTTCAAATCTTCACCAAGCATTACCACCTGCCTATCTTTTCCAAATCCAGGGCGAGTTTTGCAACAGCAGTCCTGCAGGGCATACTAGCCAGCCCCAACTCTTTTTGACTGCCTCCACCCATTCTTCAGCTTTGGGAATCAACCCATGTGTGATGACTGCAACAGTGAAACACGAAGAACATAGTACAGATGTTCTTCGTTGTTTCACTGTTGCAGTCATTACATTTGGGTAATCCTGCTGGCAGGTTGCCCTCAGTCGGCCTGAATTCCAAAGTCCTGGGTCCTGCGTCGGCTGCTGTCGCCCCTTCTCTGACATCAGGTCGTCAGGGGTATAAAAGATGTGGCCGACGGCATTTTCTTCAGTCTTTCTTGCCACGCGGTGCCCAAAGCAGAAGCAGTTCGCAAGTGCCGGTTGGCCGACTCCTGAGATTTTCGTGTTCAAGTTTCAGATCCGAAGTCCTCAAAGCTAAGTACCCCATTGGGCAAACTTTTTTTCTTGCTCCAGACCGATGTCAGAAAAAGTAAATAATTGTATTTCTTGTGGAAAGCAAATACCTCATAAGGATTTTCATTCTTACTGTATTCCTTGCCTGGGCCCTGATCACAACATTTCTGGTTGTCGGTTTTGTGCTAGATTTAACCAACGCACTATTAAGCGTTGGTATGATTTTGCTTTAAACTATTTTGGGCGCCAGTTTAATTATCCAGAAATGTCGTCTGATAGCCATCTGACTACCTGAGTTTACAAAAAACGCAAAGAAAAGGAGAGAGATAGACAACCGAGGCCCAAAACCGACGACGAAGCCAGTCGCTGGTTCGCCGGTTCTTAGTGAGGTGGCCCCTGACTCCCGCTACTTTAGAGTTGCAGGCCGTGACAGACTCCCACGTGGAGTCGGCCATGCCACTGGAAACTCAAGGTATTAGAGCCTCGGATACTATTCCTTCAGATGGGTCCAGAGCCGCTGAGCAGGCACCGGCTTCTGAGGGTGTATTCAGACCTAAACATCTTTACATTAAACCGACTTCAGCTTCAAAGGCAAAGACTAAAGCACATTCTAAAGCAAAGAAACAAACTCAAGAGCCACGTGGTCAGGTCTCTATGCCCAAAAAACAGATGCTCAAAATGGCCGAAAACTTGATTACCTTGACAGGGGTTCCCATCCCCCTCCTGATAAGAGGCCTAGGCAAGAGACTGACTATGAATTATCAGATCAGGTTTCCATTTCTTCTGATTCCTCATCTGATCAGGAATATTCTCTTCCCACCTATGAGGATTCTAATGCTGAAGAATCTATACCTTCAGTTTCTCCTCCAGAGGACTATTCTTTTGGGGAAACATGGCATACCATGAGGGAGCATTTCCACTGGGAGAGCCAAGATTTTTCAGAATCTAAAAAGAGGCTCAGGGATTTCCTTCTACTACCCCAACACAAGCCACTAGCCATTCCACCTGTGTTAGACATTGTAGATAATGTGTTTTCAGAGTCTAGTCTTACCCCTGACTCCTTACCTCCAGCTCCAGTTAAGCCTGACAGATATTACAGGGTTCCTGACTCCCATAAATTCCTTTTTAAAAACCCTTCTGCAGACACAGAAACTATTTCACAGGGTCCCAAAGGAGGTGAGCTTCCGGTGCAAAAAACCCTACCCCCCTCTGACAGAGATTCTAGGGCACTGGATAGATGGGGAAAAAATGTTTACACATCTGCTACCTTGGCTATAAGGGCCTTAAACTGTCAGTTTCATATGCTCAAATATCAGCAACATGTCATGGCATTGCGTAAACCGAAAATGTTGTTAAACTCTGAATGTGCAGAAAACAATGAAATGCAGGATTTATTGCATGCAGCTGAACAAGTTGGAAAGCATACTTTGCAATGTGGTTTTGATTCTTTGGAGACCTCCTGCAGGGCCACAGATGTCCTTCAAGGATGCATCTGCAGTCATAACATATGGGTTGTCCTGCCTCAGGCAGCCCTTCGGTCGGCCGGATTCCAAAGTCTGGGTCTGGCCTCGACTGATGTCGCACTTCACCCGACTTCATAGCTTCTGGGGTATAAAGGCATCAGCCGACGCCATTTTCCTCAGTCTTTCTTGTCGCGCGGTGCCCGAAGCAGAAGCTGTTCGCAAGTGCCGGTCGGTCAGATCCAGAGATTTCAGCTACCGAAGACTTCTAAAAAAGCTAAGTACCCCGTTGGGGACGCTTTCTTGCCTCAGCCGATGTCAGACAAAGTAAATAATTGTTTAACTTGTGGGAAACAAATACCTCATAAGGATTTCCACTCTTACTGCCTTCCTTGCTTAGGCCCAGACCACGACGTATCAGCTTGTTTAGCCTGTGCTTCCTTCAATCGACGGACACTTAGACGTCGGTCGGAGTTTGCAGAAGAGTTTTTTGGTCCCACTTTTGCATATACAATTCTGTCGGAGACTCCGACTACACATTTAGCCAAAAAACGCAAGGAAAAGGACCGACACTCGCGGCCCGCGGTTTCGGCTGAAACCACGGTTAGTCCTCGGTTCTTCCTTCTGCCGAAAACATGCCTCCGACAGCCGAGGCCAGAGAGGCCCCGGCTGAGTCGGCTACAGAAATTCCTACCGAAGAAGCAGGCGCACAAGAATTGTCATACACCATTCCGTTGGACATCTCTTCTCCTGCATGTGGGGCAGCTACACCCCCTGCTTCCATGCCTATTAAGGCCTTCTCCAGGGCTAAAGCAGCTAAAATTTCCAAGGCCTTACCAACAAAAGCTTCCTCTCAGAGACCTTCCTCAAGTTCTCAGATTCTCAGCCTTGCTGAGGACCTTATATCTCTGATTAGGGGATCCCAACCTCACCCAGACAGGGCCTCACAACCTCCTCCTGACAAAAGGCCTAGGACTGAACCCCCTGAACCTCTCTCCTCTGATTATTCCTCGGATGGATCAGATGTATCAGACCATCAGGAAGGACCATACTCACCTTATGAGGATTTGGATGCAGAAGACTCGATTCCTTCTGCCTCCCCCCCAGAAGAATTTTCCTTTGGGGAAACTTTACACTCAATGAGGGAACACTTTCAATGGCAGGGTCAGGATTTTTCTGATTCTAGGAAAAGGCTAAGGACCTTTTTACACTTACCACAGCATAGGCCTTTAGCCATACCACCTGTACTTTCAGTTGTTGATGATGCATACAGTGATGCCAGTTCTGCCCCTGATTTTTTTCCCCCAGCCCCTGCCAAACCTGACAGATATTACAGGGTCCCAGATTCTCACTTCCACTTGTATAAGGCCCATGCTGCAGACCCAGAAACTATTTCTCAGGGCCCAAATCAATTCCATATGATACAGTACCAGGAATTTTTGTTAGATCAGCTGAATAAAAAGCTTTCCTCTCCTGAACCTTTAGACCGTAAGTCCCTTCAGGATTTGGTACACAACTCTCAGCAGGTCAGTAATCATTTCTTAAAATGTGGCTATGATGCACTGGAGTCTTCATTTAGATCAGCTATGACTGGAGCAGTGATTAGAAGGCATGCCTGGCTAAAAGAGCAATCCTTGCCAGACCATGTAAAGTTTAAACTCCTAGATGCCCCTATGGAGAAACAAAGTTTATTTGGCTCCCCTGCACAGGAGATTCTAAAGAAAATGGAAGAAAAAGCTAAATCTGTGCAAACAGTCAAGGATTTTCTGCAGGTCCAACCTCCGAGGTTCAGCAGAAACTGGCCTTCAAAAAATTGGTCCTTTCCAGACACCTCCAGAGCACAGAGAGGCAGAAATAGACGCCCAAGAGGCAGAGGTCAATCTAGGGGTGCCTACAGGGGTCGTCAGTGGCAACCTGCCAACCAGAGGAGTACCGCCACAGCTGCGACTACAACCACTTCCACAGGACAGACACAATGACTTGGCTCTGATTCCGCCTACCAGGGAGCAACTGGAAGCACCCTTGGGCGGAAAGTTAGCTTTATTTTCAAAAAAACTGGCATTGCATTACAGGAGACAAATGGACATTGCAAACAATAGACAAAGGCTACAGGTTTCACTTCCACACTATACCAAAAAAGAGAGGAATGCCAAACCTTCCACCAAGCCAGAAGCCAGAGGCTCTAAAACAAATCATCAACTTACTAAGGATGAGAGCAATAGAAAGGGTACCATCTATGGAACAAGGCCAAGGATTTTACTCCAGACTATTCCTTGTACCAAGAAAAGAAACTCAATGGAGGCCTATTCTCGACTTGTCCGCACTAAACACATATCTCATTGTACCAAAATTCAAGATGCTGACCCTACAGCAACTTCTTCCCATGTTGGGCAAGGAGTCTTGGCTGGTGACTCTAGATCTCAAGGAGGCATACCTGCACGTCCCTATACGACCAGATTGCAGAAGACACCTCAGATTTCTTGCAGGATCAGAGCATTATCAATTCTCAGCATTGCCCTTTGGCTTATCTACTGCGCCCAGAGTATTCACGAAATGCCTGGCATCAGTAATTGCACATTGCAGGCTTCAGGGAATTCAGATCTACCCATACCTGGACAACTGCCTAATACAAGCGGACAACAAGACAAAAATAATAAAGGATTTGGCCTATGTCATACAACTGTTACAAGCCTTGGGATACACAGTCAACATCCAGAAGTCAAGACTAGTGCCATCCCAAAGGATAACATTTTTGGGTGCAGAATTGGACACAATAACTCAGATGGCTTTTCTCACAGAAGAAAAACAAAAGCAACTACCAGTCTACTTCATGGCTTTGACAAGACAAACTCAGCTTACTGCAAGGAAAGTCCTGCAGGCCCTGGGTTACATGGCATCTTGCATAATCTTGATACCGCATGCCAGGCTGCATATGAGAAAATTACAATGGTACCTAAGGAATGTATGGTCTCAACACAGACACAGTCTAGAAACCATGATACCAATCATTCCATGTCTGAAAAAAGAATTCCTGTGGTGGGCTCAGGCCTGCCAGACCAACAGAGGGTTGCCTTTCCACAAACCACAACCAAGGCAGACCATCACCACGGACGCCTCAGACCTAGGCTGGGGGGCACACATGGAAGACAAGTGTATCCAAGGCCTATGGTCTCAAGACCAGCTGAATCTACACATAAATCTAAAGGAGATGCTGGCAGTGAAGCATGCAATTGAGGCTTTCAAACCATTCCTCCAGCAAGGACATCTGCTGATAATGACGGACAATACCACAGTCATGTGGTACATCAACAAACAGGGAGGCACGCATTCCTACCCTCTATGCCGGATGGCAATGGACCTGTGGAACCTAGGCCTGAATCGCAACATTCAACTGCAGGCCAAATTCGTACCAGGAAAAGAGAATTCACTAGCAGACAGCTTAAGCAGAACTACCACGGATGCTCACGAATGGATGCTGCATCCAGACATCTTCAAAAACATAACAAAGAAATGGGGAATGCCAGAGCTAGACCTGTTCGCCTCCCCACTCAACCACCAACTGAAGAAATTCTGCTCAAGAGAATACCACCCACAAGCCTGGAGGGTGGACTCCCTTTCTTTCAGCTGGAAGGCCCTGACAGTTTATGCTTTTCCACCTCTCCCATTGATGTACAAAGTTCTACTGAAGATCAGGGAGGAACAGCCAAAGGTGATTCTGATAGCTCCAGACTGGCCAAGGCAGCATTGGTATCCGCTACTGAAAAGCATGTCTCGGACGAACTCATGGCCTCTACCTCTATGGCCTTTACTTCTAATGCAGAACAACTACAAGACCCTGCATCCAAACTTGAAAACGTTGCAGCTAACTGCCTGGAAAATTGCATAAAACAGAACCAAAATGTTTTATCTCAGAGGGTCAAGGACATTATCCTGGAGGCTCACAGACCCTCCACAAGAAAAACATACTCAGCTAAATGGAAGAGATTCCTCATTTGGAGTGCATCAAAGGGTACAAATGTCACACTGGCAAACCTAGCACACATCCTAGAATACTTAGCAGAACTGTTCCACAATGGCCTGTCCTATTCTTCCATTAAGATTCATGCTTCAGCAATTTCAGCAGAGTACAACATGGATCCTCCTATCTTCTCACACCCTCTCCTCAGACAATTCTTAAGAGGCATCAAAAATGTAAAACCTCCAAGGAAACCACCTCTGCCTGCATGGGATCTCAATTTTGTGCTAGAAAAATTAACACTTCCCCCTTTTGAACCAGCAGCATCAGCAGACTTACAGTTCTTATCTTGGAAAACTGCTTTCCTTCTAGCAATCACTTCAGCAAGAAGGGTATCAGAGTTACAGGCATTAATGGCAGTGCAGCCTTTCCTTATCTTTCACCAGGATAGAGTGTCTCTGAGAACCAATCCTACTTTCATGCCAAAGGTGGTATCCAGGGTATCCTTGAACCAAGCTATTCATTTGCCTACGTTCTTCCCTAACCCACAGAACAGGGGGGAAAAACTATTGCACACCTTGGATGTACACAGACAACTACGCTACTATCTGGACAGAACTAAAACCAGCAGAAAACTGACCAGCTTCTGGTAGCATATGCAACAGGAGTGCAAGGAAAAGCAATTTCCAAACAGACAATTTCAAAATGGATAGGAAATTGCATTCGATTCTGCTTCTCTTTTCATGGAAAGACAACTCCTGAAAATATCAGGCCTCACTCCACAAGAGCCACAGCCACCACTACAGCTTTCCTACGAGGAGTGGCTACCAAAGACATTTTAGAAGCTGCTACTTGGAGCTCCGTGCATACATTTGCCAAGCATTACAGTCTTCCTTTATACTCCAGATCCCGAGCAGGTTTTGCAACTGCAGTTTTACAGGGGATCTTAACTACACCATCATTATCTTAGTGCCTCCTCCCCCAGTTTGGCTATGGTATTCTACCCATATGTTATGACTGCAGCTGCATCCTTGAAGGACATAGTACAGTTTTGTACCTACCATAAATGTAGATGTCCGATAGGTATGCATCTGCAGTCAGGATTACCCACCCTCCTTCCCCTCTGTGGTATTCCTAGGGTGCTTACCCCTCTTTTAGCTAGCTGGGGGAATCTGTTATGGTGTATTTGTATGTATATCTGTGTGTATATATATATATATATATATATATATATATATATATATATATATATATATATATATATATATATATATATATATATATTTTGCTTTCTACTGTTTGGAATTTTCTACATTTATCCAAATTTAGCCTTCCTAGAGGGCACCTGGCATCTGGGGCAAGAAACACTGAGGAAAATGGCGTTGGCTGATGTCTTTATACCCCAGAAGCTATGATGTCGGGTGAAGTGCGACGTCAGCCGAGGCCAGACCCAGACTTTGGAATCCGGCCGACTGAAGGGCTGCCTGAGGCAGGACAACCCATATGTTATAACTGCAGATGCATACCTATCAGACATCTACATTTATGGTAGGTACAAAACTGTACTTTATGGGTTCTGTAATTAGGAGGCATGCTTGGTTAAAGGAACAGAATCTGCCTGATCATGTCAAAGTTAAATTATTAGATGCACCTTTACAGCATGATACTTTGTTTGGTGTTAAGGCAGAGTAGTTGTTAAAGAAAATGGAGGACAAAGCTAAATCTATGCAAACTGTCAAAGATTTTTTTACAAGTACAGCCACCTAGGTTTAGTAGAAACTGGCCAACAAAGAATTGGTCCTTTCCTGTATCAGACAGACCTCAAAGGGGCAGACCCAGACGCCCTAGAGGCAGATCCCAGGCGCAAGGTTCATACAGGTCAAAGCAATGGGGGCTTCTACCTCCAAAGTTGGAGAAGACAAATCACAACCATACAGGAAACAGTCCCATTGACTTCCCCCTGCCTGCACCAAGCACTTATCTCCTGGCAGCACCCTTGGGGGGAAATTAGCACTTTTTTCTCAAAATTGGCACATCATAACCCAGGACAAGTGGGTTCTAAATATCGTGTCACAAGGCTACAAGTTCCATTTCCATACCCTGCCAAAGGCAAACGGCTGGCCAGATCTGCCAAAAAATCAATGGGCCAGAGGCACAAAAACAAGTCTCATCCCTCATGGACATGGGGGCCATTCAACAAGTACCAGAGCAAGAGCAGAGACAAGGATTTTACTCAGGACTGTTGTTGGTACCCAGAAAGGACAAGGCCTGGAGGCCAATACTGGACCTATCTATTCTGAACACATTCCTGGATATACCAAAATTCAAGATGTTGACTTTGCAGCAGCTTCTGCCCTTGCTGGGCAAGAACGCTTGTCTTGTGACTTTAGACCTAAAAGAGGCATACCTGCATGTCCCAATCAGACAAATATGCAGAAGATACCTCAGATGCAAGGCTGGCTCAATGCATTACCAATTCTCTGCACTGCCCTTTGGCTTATCTACTGCAGCCAGGGTCTTTACAAAGTGCCTGGCACCAGTAATTGCATTCTGCAGACAAAGAGGAATACAAATATATCCTTACTTGGACTTCTGTCTCATTCAAGCAGAGAACAAGGACATTCTTCTACAACATCTGGCATTTGTGAAAAAACTTCTAACATGCCTAGAGTACACAGTCAATGCAAAGAAATAAAAACTAGTACCCTCTCAAGAGATAATATTCCTGAGTGCAAGCTTAAATATAACTGCCCAGATGGCTTATCTCATGCCAGACAAACAAAGACAACTGACTACCTATTTCAAAATGTTGGCAACAAAGGCCCAGTTATCTGCAAGAAAAATTATGCAGGCTGTGGGCTTCATTGCATCCTGCATCCTACTAATTCCATATGCAAGACTGCATATGAGGAAACTTCAATGGTACCTAAAAAGTGTTTGGACTCAACACTGCCATAGCCTGGAAACTAGGATTACTCTCATTCCCTGCCTGCAACAAGAGTTTCAATGGTGGGCAAAAGCTTGTCACCAAAACAAGGGACAGCCATTCACATTACCCCCAGCCAGACAGACACTAACAACAGATGCATCAGATTATGCCTGGGGGGCCCACATGGCAGGAAGATGCATTCAGGGCACATGGACCTCAAACCAAATGCATCTACATATCAATCAAAAAGAGATGCTAGCTGTTCAAAATGCCCTGACAGCCTTCAAGGACCTACTTCATCCGGGACAACTACTGATAAAGACAGACAACACCACAGTCATGTGGTATATAAACAAGCAGGGGGGCACACATTCTTCCCCCCTTTGCAGACTAGCCATGACTTTGTGGGACACATCATTGACGTACCAAGTACATCTGCAGGCACAATTCCTGCCAGGAAAGAAAAATACTCTGGCAGACGAACTAAGCAGAAACCTCCTGGATCCCCACGAGTGGCAGCTGGATCCAGAAGTCTTCAGCATGATAACAAGGAAATGGGGATGCCCGGACATGGATCTTTTTGCCTCCCCTCACAACTACCAACTAAAAAGATTCTGCACAAGGATTTATCACAGACCAGCATGGAAAGTGGACACCCTATCTTTCAGCTGGAAAAACCTATCAGTATATGCCTTTCCCCCACTGCCTCTCCTCCCCAAGGTACTCCTAAAGGTAAGACAGGAGAAGCCAAAGATGATACTGATTGCCCCAGACTGGCCCCGCCAGTACTGGTATCCAGTACTAAGGAACTTGTCTCAATGCCCAGCTTGGGCCTTACCTCAAATACCTCATCTACTGTCCCAGCAAAACAATCAGATCCTGCTCGGCCAACTCAGGACTTTAAACCTGGCAGCATGGTGGATAAACTAGTCATACAAAACACACCTCTCAGTAAAGCTGTGATGGGTGTCATTTTGGAAGCCAGAAGGCCTAGTACTAGAAAATCTTATGCTGGAAAATGGAAGATTCTGTGCTTCGAACCAGGCACAAGGAACTGATACAGCTGTGCAAAATATTCCTCAGATTTTGCAATATTTAACTGAAATGCTGGACCAAAGGCCCATCTTTTTCATCTATTAAAGTTCATGCCTCTGCCATTTCGGCTCATTACAATACAGAGCCACCAATCTTTTCTCATCCCTTATTAAAGCTGTACCTCAGAGGAGCCAAAAATTTAAGGCCTCCAAGGAGATCACCAATGCCTGCATGGGACCTCAACTATGTCTTGGAAAAACTTACCCTGCTACCTTTTGAGCCAGTCGCTACTGCTGATATAAAGTTTTTATCTTGGACAACAGCTCTGCTCCTAGCAATAACTTCTGCAAGACGAGTTTCAGAGCTACAGGCACTCATGGCTGTGGAACCTTTTATCATTTTTTACCCAGACAGTGTCACTCTGAGGACAAACCCAACATGCATGCCTAAGGTCGTGTCCAGTGTGGCTCTTAACCAAACTATTCATCTGCCAACTTTTTATCCAAATCCACAGAACAAGGGGGAGAGAATTCTGCATTCTTTGGACGTATACAGACAGCTTAGATTCTACTTTGACAGAACCAAAGTTTTCAGAAAGACAGAGCAATTACTAGTGGCATATGCTGCAGGATCACAAGGAAAGGCTATCTCAAAGCAGACTATTTCAAAGTGGATAGGCCACTGCATTCATTTCTGCTACTTACACCATGGCAAGCCAGTGCCCAAGGGCATTAGGCCACATTCAACCAGAGCTGCAGCCACTTCAGCAGCCTTTTTCAGGGGAGTACCAACCAATGACATTTTAGAGGCTGCTACTTGGAATTCAGTACACACCTTTACAAAGCACTATCATCTGCCACTCTACTCTAAATCCAGGGCAGGCTTTGCCACTGCAGTTTTGCAGGGCCTCATAGCCACCCCTAACGCTGTTTAGCTCCAGCCTCCCAACCATAGCTTTGGGACTCTACCCAAATGTAATGACTGCAACAGTGAAACACGAAGAACATAGTACAGTTGTGTACACTTACCATAAATGTAGATGTTCGAGTGTATTCACTGTTGCAGTCCAAGTTACCCACCCACCATCCCCCTTTCTTCTGATGGAACCTATCTTTCCTTCTTTGATTCATACAACCTTTGTGGTGTATTTGCTTGTAGAGGAAGGTAAAGTTTATATTGGTGCATGTTTATATATATATATATATATATATATATATATATATATATATATTGGCTACCCTTTTAGGGGGCACCTGACATCTGAGGCAAGAAAAACTAAAGAAAATGTCGTCGGCCGCATCTTTTATACCCCTGATGACTTGACGTCAGGGACGGGGCGACAGCAGCCGACGCAGGACACAGGACTTTGGAATTCAGGCCGACTGAGGGCAACCTGCCAGCAGGATTACCCAAATGTAATGACTGCAACAGTGAATACACTCTAACATCTACATTTGTGGTAAGTGTACACAACTGTACTTTGTGTACACTTACCATAAATGTAGAAAATGTAGATGTTCAAGTGTATTCATTATTGCAGTCCTGGTTTCCCACCCTCCAGCCCCCTTGTCTCTCTCTCTCTCCTTTTCTATCTCTCTTACTCACCCCTTACAGGGTTATTGGTATTTACTTTTTACTGGTGTTTTTTTCCTCCATAACTTAGCTCCCTATTTGGGGGGCTCCTGACATTTGGGGCAAGAGAAACTGATGTAATGGCATTGGCTGCCTGTTTTTATACCTCTGATGACCTGATGTCAGTCCTGAAGCGACAGCAACCAACGCAGAAATACTAAGTCTCTGGTATTCGGGCCGAATGAGGGCTACCTGCAGGCAGACAACCCAAGTGTGATGACTGCAACAGTGAATACACTCGAACATCCACATTTATGATAAGTGTACACAACTGTACTTTCCTATATGCATTTCCTCCTATGTACTTGATTCCCGGGGTACTTCTAAAAATCAGAGTGGAGAAGCCATAAGTGATTCTTGTGGCACACTTTTGATCAAGGCAACGCTGGTTATTTTTGCTAAAGAGCATGGCAGGAGGAAAATGAAATGTATTGCCCCACTGTATATATCTACTGACTCAAAACAAAGGGTCCATCTAACATCCCAAGTTGGCCAGTCTAAGGTTGAAAGCTTGAATGAATTTACACTGATTCCAGGTAGGTACATATTTTCTGAGGACATGCTAAATAAAGATTGTGAAGGAAACTAAGAAACCAAATGCAAGGAAGTCTTAGCCAGCCAAATGGAAAATATTCTCCCATGGTGGCAATCCAGGAACCTAGTCCCAAACAAGGCAAATATGGCTATAGTTCTGGAGTATCATTCAGACTTCCATAAAACTGGCTTAGCGTCTGCATTTGTTATAGTGCACACGTCTGCCATTTCATCCGGTCTACCCATTGAGGCTCCCTCTCCATACTGTAGACCTTCAGCAAAACAGTTCCTCCATCTTAAACCACCAAGGAAATGTCAGTCCACCATGAGATCTTAACTGTGTCCTAATAGTTGATACTGGCCCCATTTAAACCAGCTGCTTTAGCTAATCTGCAGTCTTTGTCTTAGAAATCAAGTTATTGATGGTTATTACCTCTGATAGGAGAATTTCTGAACTCTAGACCTTAACATGCAAAGAACCCTTTTTAGTATTCCACCAAGACAGGCTATCCTTCTGTACTAACCCTTCATCTGATGTTAATCTTCTTCCCATTCATCACTGATGGGTTCAGTTCTGAGCCGAGTTGGCCTAATACCAAGCTCGCGTACACCAAAAACTCTCGAGCTAAGCTGCTACCCACAATGGCCTTCTCCCAGTTACCTCAGATCTCGTTTGTCACGCAGCCATATAGCAGTGTTTCACCGAGCTCTCCAGCTAAGTGTCATTTTTACAAATATTTGTGTATTTTGAACCTTTTTCTAAATTAATTCATTTTTCTACCCTATTTATCTATCTAGCTCTACCAATTGGGTATTTCTTATACCATTGTTGGTAATGCCCTCTCCTACCCTTGTGGTATCGTTTGATACCATTGTTGGTATCTTCCCTTTCTGCTTCTTTTTTCTCACATTCTAGCAGTAATTTGTTAGTTTTTTGTGTGTTTGGATATGTCTGAAAAAAAGGGACTTTGGGGTTCAGACATTGCACTTTTTAAAGTGGCAAACTCTCTAACAGTGACTTGCACGATGATTGTGTCTATTGTCTGGGGGTTTCTCAATTCTCTGTGAAACCTCTTTGCCAGATTTGCCTGAGTTTGTCAGCGGATGCTGATCGAGAGAAAAAATAAACTTATCTTGAAAGGCCTGTTAACCTCACCTTTATCAGAGACCCTTTCTGTGTCAGAGGTCTCAACCCCTCCAGTGAAGGAAAAAAAACGTCCACATTCCGATCCTCCTTCACCGGCTGGTGATAAGGGTAAGTCCCACAAAAACAAGACCAGCAAATCTTCTACCGAACACAAGATTGCTTCCTCAGCTCCGACTATAACTGTTGCTTCTGTTCCGAGCTCAGCTCCAGTTGCTTCTAAGTCCGATATCATAGACATTACAGAAACTTCGACATCGGCACCAACCTGTACGGCACCAGTCATAACTACAGTGACTACAGCTCTGACCTTACTGTCTTCCATAGTTTTGGCACTGACTTCACCTTTTACCACACCGAAGGTGGTTCTGACAATCCCTTTGGAGGCCATAATAACCTTGACTCCGAGTGCCTCCTCGGCACAGTCCCTTCTCAACGACGTTGATTCCTCTATTGCCTGTTTCCAAGTTAGAGTCTTCAGCGCCGACATCTAAAACACCACGGACCCAGTACTTCCCTTCATTGGATCCGTTCTTAGGCTACACTTTTAGCCCTTTTCTGGACTGGCCTGACTCCCTTTCGGGAATGTCTACAAGGTCTACCAGGAGTCTTTCTGAATTTGATGGGGTGCACCTGCTGGACCAGCTGTTGACAGCCAGAGGGATAACAAAGATTCCTAAGACTCATCTCGCTTTGGAGTTTGTGTCTACTGCTTGCAGGACTCGCACTTATACTCCTGCCTTGGATCCGTCGGTTCTAAGGCCCATAGCTCTGACGTCCTTGGTGGGAACCCATTCTTCGGTGCCAACAGTGACCCTCACTGAGGCTTCAAGGCCACCCCTTTGGGTTTTGGTTCCATCGGCGGCATCCCTTACTCAGTCTAATGGTTGGGGGGTGGGACCCTTGGTTCTGAGCACTGTTTCAAGTTTTTTATCAGTTCCGTCATCTGATCCAGGGGCAACGCCTCCCCCGATCTTGCCTGAGGCTCCATCCCCAGGACTGGGTCTGGCGGACCCAGGTTCAGAGATTGTCCAACTCCGTTCCAGGCTCCCGTTCCTCTTCGGGTGGGCCTGCTTTCCAGGTGATGGAGAGGGTGCTTGCTTCTGAAAGCGCTCCTCCTGTGTCGGATCTTCCCCCTGCTCCCTCTGAGCTACAGCTACCACAGGCCACCTCCCCAGGACAGTGAGAGCACAAGCCTCGGCAAACCCCAGTTCAGGGTATTCTTCCTTCCGAGTCTTCTTCAGACATCCCCACTGAAGAGCCCCCTCGGAAGAAGTTGTGTACGAGGAAAACACCTTGACTCTCCGGAGGAGTCTCTCACAGAGGATATGGACTATGATGATGGGGAAGGTTCCCCAAGGTCACCCCCTGACAATGCCTCCTTTGGCAACATCCTGCAAATATTGAAACAGAGAGGTAGCTGGTAACCCTCTCACCCTTCATCGGAGTCCATCTTTCTGCAGGCTTTCCTCTCTCTGCCTTATACTTCTTGGGTGACCTCACCTGCTGATGAGTTAGTCCAGCTCGTCGTGCAGCGTGCGTGAAATAACCCTGACTCTATTGAGGCCATTCCCCGGAGACCAGACAAGATTCTTTCCCCACCAGGGGAGCATCCCCATTGGTCTAGAGGCTTGCAAATCGACACTATGGTGGTGGTGACAGCCATTAAAAAGGACCTTGCGGAGGAAAGTCCAGCTGTTCACCTGCCCAACAGAGTCCCGGGCAGTGGACAGACGAAGCGAGTTTTTGCTTCAGCGACCTTTGCAGTCAGGTCTCTGAACTACTTGGCATATTTCACGACTCTCCAAAGGGATCTGATCTCCGAACTTTCTGAAGCTCTCACGGGTCAAGTTTCTGACAGGCATGAGACAAGGTTGCCTCTCAACTTGCCACCCTTGAGTCTGTCTCCAACTCGTCCATGCGGTTGCTCTCCCATGCAACTGAAGGGGTGGCTAGAGCTGCGGGTGCAGGCATAGTCATGAGCCGTCATGCCTGGATGCGCAACTGTGACCTCGCTTTTTGAATGCCCCTATTGAACCATGGTTCTAAAGTAAAGGGCACACTAGCCAGGTGTGAGCAGGATGGAAAGACCTGGTCTGCCATTGGCCTAAATTTTTCCAAGCCCCAACGTTCTTTTTCCAGGAACCAGAGGAGTGGGAAAATATGGCACAAAAAATCTCAAGGTCCTTTCTGCAACGCACATGATGAGGATTTCCCTAGAGGCAGAGGGGGTTCCAATGGTGATAGATGCCCCTTTAGGAGCAGAGGGGGGCCCCTGAAATCAAGACTCCTGGGATTCTATCATTGCTCCTGAAGCATTGCCCGATTGTTTTCCTCTGGAAGCAGTCTGGACTCTTTTTTTTTTTTTTTTTTTTTTTTTCTCTGCACCAAACTGTCTGGCACTCTATTACAAAAGATTGGTGGGTGCAGAGAATAATCTCCAGATGCTATTACATCCCTCTAATATTACGTCCAAAACCTACAAAGAACCTTCCTGATGTTCCACCCAGTCAAAGGGAAGAAGCAGCTTCAGAGATAAGAAAGCTGTGTCAAAAAAGAGTCATCCAACGGGTCCCCCCAGACCAATGTGGATCCGGTTTTTACTCTAGATTCTTTTTGGTGCCAAAAATGACCGGGGGCTGGAGACCCATTTTGGATCTCAGCCAGCTAAACAAGTCAGTGGTTCAAACCAAATTCTGCATGGTCACTATACAATCCATTCTCCCTTTTTTACTGGAGGATTTTGGATATGCTCGATAAACCTCTGGGATGCATATTACCACATCAAAATGGACAAATGCTCCAGGAGTCTCATTCGCTTCTGGCTAGGAGCCAATCATTACCAGTTCAGAGCCCTGCCATTCAGTCTCTCGGCGGCCCTCAGAGTGTTCACAAAATACCTAGCAGTGGTGACAGCTCATCTCAGACTTCAAGGATTCCATATTTAGACGATTGGCTCCTCTCCACCCCCACCAAGCGTCTTCTGACAGTAGCCCTCCATTACACACACTCACTGGTGGAGTCTCTAGTCTCTCTCTTCTTTTTGTATATTTTGCTGGTTTATAAGCTTCACTTTATCTCAGTGGTGTTTATTTTACTTAGAGTCTCTAGGCATCACAGTCCATTGGGAGAAATCCAGTGTACAACCTAACCAACAACTGAAATTTATAGGGGCAGTTTTCAATATTCGGACATGCCTGGTATCTCTACCAGCTCACAGGCTTCAGAGGTTAAGATTGCAAGTACAAGTGATACTCTGTCAAAGAAAGGTGTCAGCAAGAGAAGTTCTCCAGGCTCTGGGGTCTATGGCTGCGGCCATTCTGATTGTTCCTCTGGCAAGATTACATACGAGACTGTTACAATGGCTCCTATTGTCCCAATGGTTGGGAAATCGTCACCCCCCCCTAAACTCACAGATCCTCATTACAAACTCTTGCAAGCAAGATCTCCTTTGGTGGATGAAGCCAGACGAAAAACTTTGGTGTCACCCCTTCCAGATCCCTCAACCCAACACCACGGTGACCATAGATGCTTCCCTGAAGGGGGGAGGGGCATTTTCAGGGGAAGACTGTCTAAGGCACATAGTCCAACTTAGAGGCCAACTTGCATATCAATGTTCTGGAATTGAGAGTGGTGCTGTTGGTGTTGCAGGCACTACATCCGCTCCTTCCATCAGGAACGATTGCAATTCAATCAGACAATATGTCAGTAGTCTGGTACATAAGCAAGGAGGGACCAAATCCTACCCCCTGTGTCGATAGGCCATGAGAATTTGGCACTGGACGATAGCTTCAACTGCTTTCTTATAGCAACGCATATCCCAGGGAGCTCCAATGTGATTGTGGACAGGCTGAGCAGATGCATTCTCCTTCCACATGAGTGGTCTCTCAATCCGAATGTGACTGCAGAAATTTTCAGCCGTTGGGGCCAGCCTTGCTGTGATCTCTTTGCTTCTCCTTCAAACAACAAATGCAGCAGCTTCTTTGCCCTTTCCCCCCCTGAAGGGGGACCCCGAGAGACGCTTTGACTCACGATTGGCCCACGGGTCTCCTCTATGCTTATCCTCCAATTCCCTTGATACCCCTATTTTTGAAGAAATCAATTCGGTTCAGATGCAAGGTGATACTCATTGCCCCATTCTGGCCTCGACAAGTGTGGTTCCCCTTCCTCCGGCCTCACCTGTTACAACCTCCATGTATCCTGGACACTCGTGTGGACCTAATCTCTCACCCCAAACGTTGACTCTCCCAAATCTGTCCACTCTCAAGCTGACAGTTTGGTTTCTCCACTTCTGTTAGTCGCCAGGCAGGAAACCCTCTCCTCACCTGTCCGTGATATTATTCTGGCCCGCCCATAAGCCGTCCACCAGAAAACTCTGCAGAGATAAGTGGAAAAGGTTCACTCTCTGGTCTAAAGAACAGATGTTAGACCCCCCTCTCAGCTCCTGTATCTGTTATACTTCAATACCTTTCTGAGTTTTTTGAGAATGGAGCATCAGCTTCTACTATTCAAGTCCACTTGGCAGCCATCTCCAGTTTTCATAACAGTCTAGAAGGCATTCCACTTATCTCCACCCGCATATGTAAGACCTTTCTCAAAGGAGTTTTTCATAGCAGACCCCCAATCAGGCAGCCTTTAGAGACATGGAATCTCTCTCCGATATTACAGTCTCTCTCTCTCTTTACCCCCTTTTGAGCCTGCTGCAAAATGTGACATTAAATTTCTATCATGGAAATCTCTATTTTTGGTGGCTGTCACATCTGCTAGATGGATATCAGAATTACAAGCCTTGTGCATCAAGAGTCATATTTAATCTTTCATAAAGACAAGAGTATCTCTTCTTACTAATTCATCTTTTCTCTGCAAAGTGATTTCTGATTTCTCTGTCAACCAGTCCATTGAGCTCCCAGTGTTTTTCCCAAATTATTCCAATAAAGGAGAATACTTTCTACATTCATTGGATGTACATAGACAATTACGTTTTTACTTGGATAGGACTAAATTTATACGCAAGTCAGATCAACTTTTCATCTCCTTCTCTGGAACAAAAATGGGATGTGCCATATCAAAAGTCACTTTATCAAAATGGCTCAGATTGTATTACTTGTTCATACTCACAAGCGAGTGAACCTAAACCTGTCAATATCCAAGCACATTCAACGAGAGCCATAGCAACTTCTGTTGCTTTTCACTCCAGGGCTTCTATGGATGACATTTGTGCAGCAGCCATTTGTGCTAAACCCCATACTTTCATCAAACATTACAAATTGGATTTGGTCTCCTGGGGAAGAGCGGCTTTCAGCTCAGTGGTTCTCAGGAATGTTCTTCCATAAGGGCCACCCAGGTTTTCAAGTAGCTTGGGATTCTGTCCCATCAGTGATGAATGGGAAGAAGATTAACAACATCAGATAAAGAAGTTATGTCTTACCATAATGTTCCATCTGAGGTGGTGATCTTCCATTCATCACATCCCATCCTCCGTCCCCCACCAAAGGCTCCTGGTGGATCTTATGGGTCCTTGTGGTGTTTTCAGGGTTTTTGTGCAGAAATGGCCTCTGCTTCTACTTCTATATGTTTCATGCAAACTCAATCTGAGGTAACTGGGAGAAAGGCATTGTGGGTAGCAGCTTAGCTCGAGAATTTTTGGTGTACACGAGCTTGGTATTAGGCTGACTCTATTCCGAGGACTTGGAACCGAACTCATCAGTGATGAATGGAAGAAGATCAACAACACAGATGGAACGTTATGGTAAGACATAACTTATTTTTTTACATCTAAGGCAGTTTCTGAACTGTCCCCCTTAACCAAGCCATTCAATTAAAAGTTTTATTTTCAAACTCACTTGAGGGGAGAAAGGATTCTTCTGTTGATATGCTTAAGCTGATGACATTTTATTTGCACAGAATCAAAGAATTTGGATTGATCCATTTTTGCAAAGGAGACAAACAGATGAAGAGGGAAACCAGTAAACCAACTTCGTAAATGGCTTGTCCATTGCATTTCTTTTTGTTACACAGCTCATAGCAAACCTATTCCAGGGCATATCAGAGCCAACAAGAGTAAACTCACTGACTTCTACTTGCCACTTTCTGTTAAGTAGATTAAGATATACTACCATGATACTTGCATATCAACTAATCTATCAATCAATGTTCCTGAAATGTCTCTTACACTTGACAGCATGTTAATTGTCCCTTTGCCTGTCTGAGACCAAATCTTCATTACTGGAAAGTTGACTTTAGACTTGTTTGAGCAAAAAGTCCATGAATGTATATGTACAAAGTCTAAGATCACTATACCTTAGAAAAAAAAGAGTATACTCTTAGAAATATCTGTCTCAAACTTAGTATATGTAAGTCTGCATTTTCACCCATTAAGCCTTGCTGTTTTGTGACTAACACTAACGAGTCTCAGAATATTAAAGTTAGCCTCTGAACTTGCACAGATATTAAAGGGTTATAAGAGTTTGCAAATAGTGTCTACATGTGTTATGGAGATCCAGAGAAGTCAAACGATCATATATCCAGGAATGTGTTGTGGGAGATATGTTACACCCCCCCCCAGAAGTCTGGAGAGTAGCCAGTTCAGCAGTTTAGTAACACAAGTTACAGACTTAGTTTCAGATGATGTCTTCTTAGCTACAAGTGACTGAACTCCAGCAACCAATGAAGTGGTCTGAATAATGATTGTGGTTGCGGTTGGGATGAAAAGCATTATAGCTGTCTCCTAGAAAAAGAGTGGATTCCTCTGTGTACCTGTTTTGGAGCAGCCATCTCAAGTGGAGCAGTTTTAAGTATCTTTGGGTTGAGAGAACTGAGAGTTTGATCATTGGACAGGTGCAGCTGTGGTAGTGCTGGAGGTGTTTTATAGGACTGCAGTGGTAAATTGAGAACTGAATTACCAGTTGGCATGTGACCTTATTGTTATCTGTAGTCATGAGCTTTATGACATCTCTGAAAGGATAAGACCATTGATACAAGAAACATAATTGAGATTCTTTCACAGCCTGGCTACTCTGTTGCTCCACGATGGAGAGAGAAGCATAGCCATCCAGTAGTAAAGCCACTGTCCATCCAGGTTAAAAAGTCATTTGAGGTCTTTTGGGCTCCTAGAGCAAATGCCTCCTTAATACCTCCTTTGGGTGACGTACTAAACATGGCCGAAAGGGAGAAGACGCCAAGCATTCACATGACATACTAGAAAGATTATGGCTTAACTTCTGCATGCCTGTGAACCTCAAATGATGAGTGAGAGACTGTTAACTGGTGATAATGACTGTTGTCTGCTGTGCTCATCTTGCTATCACCAGGGCCCTCTTCTGGACATTAAGGTTAGAAATGTACACCAGTGGAACCTAGAACAGAAAAAAAGCATGATTTCATAGAGGAATACAAAAAGGTATGATTTGTGATTGAGATCTAATTTCTAAGGTCTTGGATATACAGTGAATAAGCCTAACTGTGGTATACTTTAAGAATAAAGACTTCACTGTAAAGGACATGCAGTTAGTATCCAGTTCAAGCTGGTTCTGAACCCTCCTCCGCAATATCCTGCCATTGCTGTGCCATGCTTTGCATCTAGAAGTTTCTAAGCTACTGAGCTGTGCACACTATTGTTGTTGCTATCGTTGTGGTCTTAAGATAACATTATTGATTGTTTGTTTGAACTTTTTACTCCAAGTAATAATATAATCATTCTTAACTTAAATGTTGATTTAACAAATATATTAGTTATTTAATTTCTGTAAGGGAGCAATGATCCATGTATTTATCCTTCTATATGAGTAATAACTACGCCATGCTTTTCTTTCTCTGAGGTCTTTAAATAAGGTAAACTCTTCTAATGTTTCATAGTTTTGTATCTGACAGTGCTGGGACAGAAGCCCTGTCTTTGCCTAATTTCTAAAGCTAGTAATACCCTTATCATACTTATCAAAAGTTGATCATTCAAGGTTGACTGTTACTTTAGAAGTTGCTGCTTCAGGTTGGTTTCTCATTACAGTCTGACAAATACCATAGCTAATCTGTCAGCCACTCAGGGTTATCCCTTATTTAATGCCCTCCCAAGTATTAAAGTCAAATATTTTATTTTTGAATGTAGGCATCATTCTAGGTGATGGCAAAATACCACTCAAGAAGAGACCAAAACACGCATGTAGGACTGGTGCAAGGTTACAAACAATGTAAAATCCCAACAAAACGAACCAGCACCCAGGAGACTGGCTGTTAAAATATTTATTGTGGCAAATTCTTCATAGAAATAACAGCAACAGCAAACCGGTTTCGGCTAAACTACCATAGCCTTCTTCAGTGCAGACAGACAAACACATGGTGCATTCTGATATCCATTTATATAGGAATTACTTAGTGACAAGCACAGAAAACCACTTGCATGAACAATTGATATGTAAACTGGTCCATAACCCATTTATGAAACATGATAATGTACAAAAACTATTTTTAAAATAAACAAATAAAATAACATTATTTCAGAAAAAATCTCAATATATATAGGTATGAACAACTAATAACAGATCGGCAAGAATCAAGACATTTCATTAAGCCCTGGTTTGAATAAAGCCCCCAACCTAGTTATCCAGGAAAATTCCATATTATTCAGTTTTTCATGCCAACCTGCTTTATTGGCTCTGTGCAAGTCTATTTTATCAATAATAATAAATCTGAATTTGGCCGTATTATGTATCTTAGTATGTTTACATAATGCATTAGACAGTTTGTTATTTCTGATAGCACTTTAAGTGTTCACTGATACGATATTTAATTTGTCTGGATGTCTGTCCCACATAAAATGCCGAACAAGAGCAAGTAGCCAGGTATATTACCCAATCCGTATTGCAATTGCCAAAAACATTAATGTCATATATTTTGGGAGTATTCTTGCTAGTAAATTCCATGGTTTTATGAATGTATTGGCATGCATTACAATGTCCACAAGGGTAACATCCTCTCAATTGATCACCCAATATACTGGTTTGTATTTGTCTAGGGGGATTGTACTTCTTATAGTGTGTAAAATGACTGTTTAATGTTCTTCCCCTCTTGTATGAAAAAGAACACGTGGCAGGTAATATTTCACCAAGATGTTCATGAGCTCTTAGAATCCCCCAATGATTATTAACAATTTGTCTGAACAAGGGTGTATTATTACCAAATGTGGTTATGAACCTACTCTTCTGGTCACTGTTATTTATTTGATTTGATTGCTTATAACAAAGCAATTCTGACCTGGATGTGTTTCTAACCTGATTTTTGGTTTGATTGATACGAACAGGATGGTAACCCCCATCAATGAACCTCTGTGCCAAATCATTTTCACATATTAATTGTGCCTCCTCTGATGAACATATACATTTGGTCCGCAAAAATTGTGATTTAGGAATGTTATTGATGATGTGGCGGGTGTTAGATTTTATTAATATAATGCTGAAATTAATTATGTTGTAAATATGCTGAAAGAAAAAGCTTGCTTAAATGCAGAAACCGAGTTTAGTAATATGTGATCAGCAGTCATACTAAATGACCATGGCTTGGAAAATAAGGAACCTGCTGAATGGACATTTTTCCCTTACAGACTTAAAAACAGGATGTATGCAAGAGCAAAAATGTAAAATCTGCTTTTAAAGAATGGACAATAACACTGTGACAATGTGTTTCCTCAAAAATATGTTTTTCTGCATGAAAAACAGGACATGGCACAAGAACAGATGTTTTTATACAAAGATCCAAATAAAATACAGGATGTTCACACTGTCGGAAAAGCTGATCTCTGACAATGTGTTTTCTCAAAAATATGTTTTTCTGCATGGAAAACAGGATATGCTTATCAGCATTGGCACAAGAACAGATGTTCTTATACAAAGATCCAAATAGAATACGGGACAATGTGTTTCCTCAAAAATATGTTTTTCTGCATGGACAACAGGACACTGTTACAGGATGTTCACACTGTCAGAAAAGATGGTCTCTTACAAGACATTGTTAAACAAGGAAGCTTAGTATTGTTTCTACAGGATGAGCAATTCTCCAAAATAGAATATCAAGAGGAAATGTATATGTTTATGCATGACTAAAAGTGTATATAAAGAGCTGTATAAATCCAGTTATGTTAGAGGTATGGTAGGGACTCATTTGTCCTAAGGTAAATGTTATATCTCTCACATCATCTGTACTATATGAGAAGTAAAGTTGGAACAGTACTTTTAAGCTGCAACGTTGTTCCATTTGGTTTATTATAAAAAGTTATTTGTTACTGCTCTCTAAAGTTGATGCTGCAAAGTATATTCTCTCATCAGTGTATATTCTGCAAGTTTCTGTATGCAACAGACTGTGAATGCAAATATAACCAGACTTTGAATTTTAGCAGAATCCAGCCAGCAAGACTGTGTGTCTTAAGAACACTTCAAATCCATCACACCAAGCAGTAAGCAGCTCCATGTAATTTTTTCAATGGCAAGCTAGCCTGCATTTGAACCTAAAATCTGCATTCAAACACAGGAGGAGTGATGGTAAGCCCTGCAGAGGGTCACTTCAGTTAAATTGCAGTAACTAACATCTGTACGTATGTGTAAATCCTAAACAGAAGTATTCCAGTTTATGCAGCTTGCAGTAGTAAAGTTTTTTAGACGTCTACAATCCGGAGTGAGACTAGTTCAAGAAATTTGCAGTGCCATAAATTCAAGAAAAGGTGAATGTCCACTAGCACAGTAGTCTGCTGCCTGTTGTGCTTCACCACCTTCTCAAGTGACTCTGAAAAATTTCTAGCCATCTGCAATAAAAGCTTGATCACCTGTTTTCTTGCTAACTGGTAAGACTTTTTTTCTGTGTCACATATTTAGTGTGGATGATGTTAAACAGTTTGTATATTCTTAAGACAGTTTGCATATTCATACATAGTTTGTGTATTCCTAGACAGTTTGTATATTACTATACAGTATGGATATTATTTATAATTCATGCAGGAGTAAGCCAAACTTTAGTAAATTGCTATGTTGGTATACACAGCACATTAGTAAATGTAAAACCTTATTAGGGCAGGTTAATAGTAAGGCATTATGCAAATGTATTACAATATTTGACTGGTATCTCTAAGAAAACCATGTGAAAAATGACAAATGTTTAGTGTGTGCTTCAACAAAAACTGCATTTTGTGTATTATGCCATAAAATAATATTGCATCATATTGCTAAAAAAATAGACTGTAAAGACAGATCTGTTCATGATAAAGAATTAACTAAGGGTAAAGTGTTTCCATTACATTCTGATATTGAACAGTTATGTCCTGTCACCACATGTGAGTCAAATCAGTTACTGATAGAACCCCTAGTACATTTTGTTACAAAGGAATGTAGTAAACTTCTAAAAGACAGACACAATGAGTTCAGGAAGCTTAGACAAGTTATACATACATCTTTTCAAAAGTGCATAGGAGTTTCAAATTCAGCAGAACAGCTTACTAAAGAATGTCAGAAAGACCATGCAACATTACAGGAAATTCAACAGCAGTTGCAGGATAAAGGAAATAAATTAGCTGAACTGACAAAGACTGGGAAATTCCTGCATACACAGTTAATCTGTGCAAAAGAAATATATTTTATAATATGTTTATGTTTTGAAAATGGTTAAACATACATGGTAGGATGGTAGGATCTGATGTCTGGACAAATAATTCTTAAATGTTTTACTTTCATTCAGTTAAAGCAAGACATCTATCAGTACTACAGTAAAGTAAAGCATATGAATGCCATTCATTAGCATAGTCAAAAGGTAAACAAAACTGTTCTAGTGTATAAAATTAAATACAAATAGATGAGTAAAAATTTAAAGTCACAAGACATGACATGCTTGTATAAAGATATACATATACAAGACAGACATGCATGTGTGTTCTTTTCATCTAGAGTACATCTGTTACAATACACAAGAATAACAGGCAGACAACAGCAAATATAAATAATATAAATATAAATGTGTTGGTTAAACTAATATCGATTTTGTTTTTTACAATTTGTTTATAATTATATAGTAACACCAAACAGTTAAAGTTCTGAATTTTAAAAAGAAAATCACAGATGGTATTATTCAAACAGTTTTTGTAAAATTAATGGCAGGACAGTTAAATAGTTAAAAAAAAAAAAAAAAAAAAAAGTACTGAAATCCATGTAAGGTAATTGTAAAATGATGTCTATTTATGTTGTATAAATGCATAGTTATGCAAATCGCAATCACATTAAAGGAAAAATGCCAAAAGAATTAATTATAGTTTATAGAGTATGTAATGTGAGCTCAGACCTTCCTAGACTGAATGAATAGTTACAGGAAATGTTGAAAAGATAAGATAAACAACAAGACTGATTGCCAGGCAAGTAGCTTGAGTTTTTCTAAAGCATCATTGTTATTAAAACATAATTGTTAAAATGTTTACAGGCAACACTATTTAGTAATTGTCATAAAATGCCACAATTGTGCATAGATGTCACTTATAATCTGTTTGCAAGTAAATGTTAAAAGGACAAAAAAACCCTCAGTTGCATCAAGTACAGCCAGCAAATGGGCTATAGTATATATATAGTTCAAATCAATTGTGCAGGAGGGTGTAAATACCTACTAGAGGTAATATACAGTGAAAGCTTTATTTAGTAACCTAATAAAATAAATGTATAACCAAAGTGTTGGGCTGACATACATTCTATTCTCACAGCATAGGGCAGGTAAACAGTGCTGAAGTACTACAGGGGGAGGGGTACTTTCTCAGTTTTACACTGACTGTATAAGAGGGAGGGGCACTTTCTCAGTTTTACACTGACTGTATAAGCAGTACTGCACAAGGGTCTGAAATGAAGCTACAGAAAAAACAAACAACAAGGGTCTGAAATAAAGCTACAGAAAAAATAAACAACAAGGGTCTGAAATAAAGCTACAGAAAAATAAACAACAAGGGTCTGAAATAAAGCTACAGAAAAAATAAACAACAAGGGTCTGAAATAAAGCTACAGAAAAAATAAACAACAAGGGTCTAAAATAAAGCTACAGGAAAAAATATCTAATTCCTTCTTGACAATACTCTTTTATGGGGAAAAACAGGTATTAGTGTATTAGAAATACTGGTAAACTGGATTAAACCTGACAGGATAAGATATTTTACAAGTTGTTAATAGCTATCATAATGGTTATTATTGTATTGTTTAGAATTAAATTGTATTTACAACCTGTTAAATTGTAAAGCTATACAAGAGATGGTTTAAAAAACAAGAGATGGCTTAAAATTGATTACAGCTATACAAGAGAGAGTAAAGTCATGTAAAAAATTATTTTTAATATGTTTTTGGCAAAACAATGTTGGTATAAAAAAGCATGAATATTTTTAATTGCTGAGTATGTAGTTTAAAATAACAGGACATATCAGTATCCGTTCCACTAGATATTTCTAAAGAGACAAACATTTTCCAAGATTTTGCTTAATATTAATGTTATTAAATGTGTAAGATTAGACTAAATGTACTTTACAGTCTTTGTATGTACAAATGTAGAAAATTTAAGTACAAATGATAGTCTTTGTATGTACAAATGCAGAAGAATTCAGTACAAATGAAATTAATGTCTAGTAATAAATATGTGTAAAAAACAATGTTTAAAAAAAAATAAATAAAAAATGGGTCCAGGATACCTACTAGATTAAAGTGCATAAACAGCAAACAGTCTGTGTAAATACATACTGTACAGGATACATCGTAATAAGTTCAAAAGTAATTTGTCAAGTTGTAATATCACTGGTTTTACCCCAGTAAAATAATTGCTTTCAAATATTTATTATCTAAGCCCAGTTCAGTATTTTACCAAGATGTTAATGAGCAGTTCAGAGACATGAACACAATGTGATGGTTAAAATGACATTAAAACTGTATATTTTCAGCAGTGTATAAATGCTTGCAGTAGCACATAGTTATTGTCTCTTATAGTTAATTCAACAGTTGCAAAGAGTTAATGGAACAGTTCTAAGTCATAAATTAAATTCTGTGATTGCAAAAGAATAAATTGATCATGTTAAAAAAATAACATTAAAGCAGACACAGCTCATAACTGATAAAAATATTTTCACAGAATGGTCTGCAAAAGAAAAAGTTGTTAAATACATTCAGTTTTGGTAGTAATACTTTAATATCATTGTATTAACTATGTAAAATTGCATTTTGATTTGTTGTATCAAACTAAAGGTTTGTTTCTTAATGTGTTTTCTATATAAAATGTTTTGAGTATGTTTAAAAACAGAGGGAATTGTTAGATTTTATTAATATAATGCTGAAATGAATTATGTTGTAAATATGCTGAAAGAAAAAGCTTGCTTAAATGCAGAAACAGAGTTTAGTAATATGTGATCAGCAGTCATACTAAATCACCATGGCTTGGAAAATAAGGAACCTGCTGAATGGACATTTTTCCCTTACAGATTTAAAAACAGGATGTACGCAAGAGCAAAAATGTAAAATCTGCTTTTAAAGAATGGACAATAACACTGTGACAATGTGTTTCCTCAAACATATGTTTTTCTGCATGAAAAACAGGACATGGCACAAGAACAGATGTTTTTATACAAAGATCCAAATTAAATACAGGATGTTCACACTGTCAGAAAAGCTGATCTCTGACAATGTGTTTTCTCAAAAATATGTTTTTCTGCATGGAAAACAGGATATGCTTATCAGCATTGGCACAAGAACAGATGTTCTTATACAAAGATCCAAATAGAATGCAGGACAATGTGTTTCCTCAAAAATATGTTTGTTTTTCTGCATGGACAACAGGACACTGTTACAGGATGTTCACACTGTCAGAAAAGATGGTCTCTTACAAGACATTGTTAAACAAGGAAGCTTAGTATTGTTTCTACAGGATGAGCAATTCTCCAAAATAGAATATCAAGAGGAAATGTATATGTTTATGCATGACTAAAAGTGTATATAAAGAGCTGTATAAATCCAGTTATGTTAGAGGTATGGTAGGGACTCATTTGTCCTAAGGTAAATGTTATATCTCTCACATCATCTGTACTATATGAGAAGTAAAGTTGGAACAGTACTTTTAAGCTGCAACGTTGTTCCGTTTGGTTTATTATAAAAAGTTATTTGTTACTGCTCTCTAAAGTTGATGCTGCAAAGTATATTCTCTCATCAGTGTATATTCTGCAAGTTTCTGTATGCAACAGACTGTGAATGCAAATATAACCAGACTTTGAATTTTAGCAGAATCCAGCCAGCAAGACTGAGTGTCTTAACACTTCAAATCCATCACACCAAGCAGTAAGCAGCTCCATGTAATTTTTTCAGCGGGGATGATTACTGGTGGCATGAAGAAGAGTATTGTATTGTGGAAATTTCCTATGAACTTTGGTAGCCAAAGTGTGATCACTTTGTCTGGAAACTACCACATCCAAAAATATTATTTCTTGGTATTGTATTTGTAATGTAAAATTAATACCCATATCATTGTTGTTCAAATGTCTCATAAACTCATCAGCCGAGTCCAAATCACCCCGCCACACCATCCAACAGTCTAAATATCTGCGCCAAATATCCAATTCCTGAATATATCTATTATGGTTGGAGTCATAGATATATTGTTGTTCAAAAAAGCCCATAAATAAATCGGCATAAATGGGAGCAAAAGAGGCTCCCATAGCCGTACCCCTCATCTGCCAATAGACCTGTCCTTCAAAATGAAATACATTTTTCGTCAAGACACATTCAGTAAGTTGTATAAGAAAATTATTGAATTCAGGGCTATATAGCTTAGCTTTATCCAACCAAAATGCAACAGCCGATATTCCTGCATTATGTGGAATATTAGTATAAAGAGATGTTACATCCAGAGTACATAACCACCAATTATCTTCCAACTGTGTGTCTTGTACTATCTGTAGAAATTCTGTAGTATCTTTAAGCCTAGATCTAACCAGCTTAAGTAATGGTTTTAGATGGAACGTCAAAAAGGCAGAAAGAGGTTCAGTTAATGAGCCATTACCCGATACATTGGGCCTGCCAGGAGGATTTTTCGGGTCCTTATGAATTTTAGGAAGCAAATATAGATATTGAGCTTGAGGATCCGATACTTTAAGCTGTTTACATATATTACTAGTGATGATGTGTTATCCTCCACAGCTGAATCGAACATAAAATCAATATGACTTTTAAAGTTTGGAGTCGGATCAACCACAAGTTGACTGTAAAACTTACGATCAGACAGTTGTCTAATAGCCTCAGCACAGTACATAGACCAGTCCATCACCACAATAACTCCACCCTTATCCGCAGAAGTAATAACAATATCATGGTTAGATTTTAAATCATATAACGCTTGTTGTTCATCCACAGTAAGATTATATTTTGGAGACTGATGATTTTTGCTTGGTGGTTGAAACGAAAGTTGACTACAATTAATAAGTTAATGTGCCTCGTTCAGAATATCTGAGATAGGACGGCTGGTTGCACTTAAAAAATATATTTAGTCTTGAATATTTATGAGTGATTAATGCAGCACTGGGTATAGCGTCAGTCAGAATTAGGATTGTTAAATAGATACTACTGGTTTCTTTAAATATGTTTTTTTCACACATATTCATTACTAGACATTAATTTCATTTGTACTGAATTTTTCTGCATTTGTACTGAAATTTTCTGCATTTGTACATACAAAGACTGTAAAGTACATTTAGTCTAATCTTACAAATTTAATAACATTAATATTGAGCAAAATCTTGGAAAATGTTTGTCTCTCTAGAAATATCTAGTGGAACTGGCACTATATCCTGTTATTTTAAACTACATACTCAGCAATTAAAAATATTCATGCTTTTTTATACCAACATTGTTTTGCCAAAAACATATTAAAATAGTGACCAATCTTGTTCAGTTTTTTACATGTCTTTACTCTCTCTTGTATAGCTGTAATCAATTTTAAGCCATCTCTTGTTTTTTAAACTATCTCTTGTATAGCTTTACAGTTTAACAAGTTGTAAATACAATTTAATTCTAAACAATACAATAATAACCATTATGATAGCTATTAACAACTTGTAAAATATCTTATCCTGTCAGGTTTAATCCAGTTTACCAGTATTTCTAATACACTAATACCTGTTTTTCCCCCCATAAAAGAGTATTGTCAAGAAGGAATGAGATATTTTTTCCTGTAGCTTTATTTTAGACCCTTGTTGTTTATTTTTTCTGTAGCTTTATTTCAGACCCTTGTTGTTTATTTTTTCTGTAGCTTTATTTCAGACCCTTGTTGTTTATTTTTTCTGTAGCTTTATTTCAGACCCTTGTTGTTTATTTTTCCTGTAGCTTTATTTCAGACCCTTGTGCAGTACTGCTTATACAGTCAGTGTAAAACTGAGAAAGTCCCCTTCCCCCTTATACAGTCAGTGTAAAACTGAGAAAGTACCCCTCCCCCTGTAGTACTTCAGCACTATTTACCTGCTTTATGCTGTGAAAATAGAATGTATGTTAGCCCAACACTTTGGTTATACATTTATTTTATTAGGTTACTAAATAAAGCTTTCACTGTATATTACATCTAGTAGGTATTTACACCCTCCTGCACAATTGATTTGAACTGTATATATACTATAGCCCATTTGTTGGCTGTACTTGATGCAACTGAGTTTTTTGTTTGCCCTTTTAACATTTACTTACAAACAGATTATCAGTGACATCTATGCACAATTGTGACATTTTATTACAATTACCAAATAGTGTTGCATGTAAACATTTTAACAAGTATGTTTTAATAACAATGATGCTTTAGAAAAACTCAAGCTACTTGTCTGGCAATCAGTCTTGTTGTTTATCTTATCTTTCCAGCATTTCCTGTAACTATTCATTCAGTCTAGGAAGGTCTGAGCTCACATTTTATATTCTGTAAACTATAGTTAATTCTTTTGGCATTTTTCCTTTAATGTGATTGTGATTTGCATAACTATGCATTTATACTACATAAATAGACATCATTTTACAATTACCTTACATGGATTTCTCTGTTGACTGCAGAGCTCCTATGCACTTTTGACAGAGATCTTGAATGTCAGTTTTGAACATTTTAAATTCATTTTGTTTCTCTTTTAAAAACTTATTAAAGTCTTCTGTCAATGTATCATAAACTTTGTTTCTGTCCTCATCTGTATGTGTAGCTGTGGCATCATTCCATGCGTGTACATAATTTTTAAAGGGAGTTACAAGATCTACAGGGGACTCTGTCAATAACAGATTTGATTGCTGTTGTAATTCAGAAATTAATGTACTGACAGGACATAACTGCTTTACATCTGGATATAATGAAAACTGTGTATCCTTAATTAATTCTTTATCATGAACAGATCTGTCTGCACAGTCTAGTTTTTTAGCAATATCATGCAATACTTGTTTATGGCATATTACACAAAATGCAGTTTCCTTTGAATCACACAATAAACATTTACTATGATATACTTCATTTTTTTGTTGCAAATACTAATCAAATGTTACAATCCACTTACATAATGCTGGTATGTCAACTTGCCATAACAAGGTTTTACACTTACTAATGTGTTGTGTATACCAACATTGCAATTTACTCCATATTTTATCTGGTTGTTCTGCTACATTAAGAGTAAAACTTGGCTTACATTTGCTAGAATTCTGCCTGAATACAATTGCTATAGTACAGGGGATCACATGTTTTCAACAAAATGGAACTGTTCCAGTGGGTAATAGCAATTGTATTCAAACAATTGAAATGATAAATTTTCACAACCACATACCAGTATGTGGAGTATTTTCTCATGGTTTTCCTATTTTAATACCAATTAAGGGTCAGTTAATATTAAGTGACACAGCAGTATTTCACTTTTCACAAAATGACAAAAATGACTGTAAAACTAATATTACATGTTGGAGAAGTAAAACAGATAAAACTCCTATGGGGCAAGTAAATGGCAGTCTGGTAAATAGCAGTGTTGCTCTATCAGATGGGTTATATTACATCTGTGGTAAATATGCTTATAAATGGTTACCAAAGGGATGGGATGGCACCTGTTATATAGGATTAGTGGTACCAGCAATGCATCATGTAAAAGAGTTACCAAAAGGAAACATTAGGAATACAAAAAAGAAAAGGGATATATTACCTGTAATTGAAAGTCCAGAAAATCCAGTAGACACCTTAGATACATCACGTATATATCATCAAAATCTTGATTATATTAAATTAAAAGATATGGATTTAGGAGATGATGTAATCTCTGGAGCAGGTATTTTCCCTTGGTACGGGGCTGCAAAAGCCATCTGGGAACTGAGAAAACTATCTAAACTAGTTGAGGTATTAGCAAATGCCACTTTCAATGCAGTCCTTGACATTACTGTCGAAATGACAGCAATACAAACTATGGTTTTGCAAAATCGAATGGCATTAGATTACATATTAGCATCACAAGGGGGTACATGTGCTTTAAATAGGAGAACAATGTTGTACATTTATTCCAGACAAAACAGAATCTGTAAAAGCACATTTAGAAGTGATTGCACAAGTGTCTCAACATACTAGAAAAACTGGAATGATGACTGGAGTGAATGGTTTAGTAATCTATTTACAGGATGGACAGGAAAAATCACTGTATTTTTAATTTCTTTTATTGTTATTGTAATGCTTGGTTGCATATTATTTACATGTATTAAAGTCTGCTTAGCAAAAGCTAGTCAAGTTACTGTTGTTAATTGTCATAATGAAAAAGTATTACCAAATAATGCTGAATTTATTTCTCTAGTTTGAAATAAAAAGACGGAATTGTTAGAGTGTGCTCAACAATATACTAAGGTTGAAAGTAATTTTGCTGCAATTATGCAACATAAATAATGTATAAGATAAAGCTTGCTTAAATGTAGAAATAGAGTTTAGTAATATGTAATCAGCATCCATACTAAATTACCATGGCTTGGAAAAGGAATCTGCTGAATGGACATTTTTCCCTTACAGACTCAAACAGGATGTATGCAAGAGCAAAAATACAAAATCTGCTTTTAAAGAATGGACATTTTTCCCTTACAGACTCAAACAGGATGTATGCAAGAACAAAAATGCAAAATCTGCTTTTAAAGAACACTGACATGTTATTCTGCATATAAAAAATGGACACACTATGTTTCCTAAAATAACAGGATGGACACAATATGTTTCCTAAAACAACAGGATATGTTTGACACTGTGACAATGTGTTTTCTCAAAAATATGTTCTTCTGCATGGAAAAACAGGATATGGCACAAGAACAGATGTTTTTATACAAAGATCCAAATAAAATACAGGATGTTCACACTGTCAGAAAAGCTGATCTCTGACAATGTGTTTTCTCAAAAATATGTTTTTCTGCATAAAAAACAGGATATGCTTATCAGCATTGGCACAAGAACATATGTTCATATACACAGATCCAAATAGAATACAGAACAATGTGTTTCCTCAAAAATATGTTTTTCTACATGGACATCAGGACACTGTTACAGGATATTCACACTGTCAGAAAAGCTGGTCTCTTACAAGACATTGTTAAACAAGGAAGCTTAATATTGTTTCTACAGGACTAAAACTGTATATAAAGAGCTGTATAAATCCAGTTATGTTAGAGGTATGGTAGGGACACAAGTCCTAAGGTAAATGTTATATCTCTCACATCATCTGTACTATATGAGAAGTAAAGTTGGAACAGTACTTTTAAGCTGCAACGTGGTTCCATTTGGTTTATTATAAAACGTTATTTGTTACTGCTCTCTAAAGTTGATGCTGCAAAGTATATTCTCTCATCAGGGTATATTCTGCAAGTTTCTGTATGCAACAGACTGTGAATGCAAATATAAGTGGACTTTGAATTTTAGCAGAATCCAGCCAGCAAGATCGAGTGTCTTAAGAACACTTCAAATCCATCACACCAAGCAGTAAGCAGCTCCATGTAATTTTTTCAATAAGCAATCGAATCAAATAAATAACAGTGACCAGAAGATTAGGTTCATAACCACATTTGGTAATAATACACCCTTGTTCAGACAAATTGTTAATAATCATTGGGGGATTCTAAGAGCTCATGAACATCTTGGTGAAATATTACCTGCCACGTGTTCTTTTTCATACAAGAGGGGAAGAACATTAAACAGTCATTTTACACACTATAAGGGGTACAATCCCCCTAGACCAATACAAACCACTATATTGGGTGATCCATTGAGAGGATGTTATCCTTGTGGACATTGTAATGCATGCCAATACATTCATAAAACCATGGAATTTACTAGCAAGAATATTCCCAAAATATATGACATTAATGTTTTTGGCAATTGCAATACGGATTGGGTAATATACCTGGCTACTTGCTCTTGTTCGGCATTTTATGTGGGACAGACATCCAGACCAATTAAATATCGTATCAGTGAACACTTAAGTGCCATCAGAAATAACAAACTGTCTAATGCATTATGTAAACATACTAAGATACATAATACGGCCAAATTCAGATTTATTATTATTGATAAAATAGACTTGCACAGAGCCAATAAAGCAGGTTGGCATGAAAAACTGAATAATATGGAATTTTCCTGGATAATTAGGTTGGGGGGCTTTATTCAAACCAGGGCTTAATGAAATGTCTTGATTCTTGCCGATCTGCTATTAGTAGTTCATACCTATATATTGAGGTTTTTCTGAAATAATGTTATTTTGTTTATTTTAAAAATAATAGTTTTTGTACATTATCATGTTTCATAAATGGGTTATGGACCAGTTTACATATCAATTGTTCATGCAAGTGGTTTTCTGTGCTTGTCACTTTAAGTAATTCCTATATAAATGGATATCAGAATGCACCATGTGTTTGTCTGTCTGCACTGAAGAAGGCTATGGTAGTTTAGCCGAAACCGGTTTGCTGTTGCTGTTATTTCTATGAAGAATTTGCCACAATAAATATTTTAACAGCCGGTCTCCTGGGTGCTGGTTCATTTTGTTGGAAAATACCACTCAAGACCAGTGTCTTTCCTTACTATAGTCACACTCATAGCAAAGTCAATTATGTCCTTCTACTTCTCATTATGGGAGGTTTGCCTAAGGTCATTCACGAGACATAGACTAACACTAGTTTGCAGTTATATTTGAAAGGATATAGGGATCTAAGAGCCCTCATAGCATTCTGGATCCTGATGTAGGAAAGGTTGTTCTCTTCTTAACCAGCCTAGTGAGCATGATGTCTATATGTTTGGCTATAGAGTAGCTGATAGCCAAAGTATTATCTTGCATGGTAATAGATGCAGAGTGTGCATTAAAGGCTTGGGATCTTTTTTAATTTTTTGTGGTTCTTACAGATGTGTATGGTGTTTTCTGATGTTTCTGGTGCTGGTGGTGATTTGGTGATTTGACTTTGAGGCTGAGGTCTGCTTACCCTTTCTTCATTCAGAAGCTGCTGGAAATATTCTTTCCATCTCTTTGATGTCCTGTGGACTGCTGAGCAGGTTGTTGTTGCTGGCATCCCTTATGAAGGGTGAGTGACTATCTTCTTTATCTTTCTGTCTTTGCCTTGCAACCTGATATAGTTTCTTTGTGCCACCTAATGAGTCATTTCCCGTAGTTGGTAGAGTGCCTCTGATGCCCTATTCTTTGCTATTGCAACTACTTTCTTAGCTTCTTTTTTAGCCAACTGGTATTCCTTCCTAGCCTGGTTGTTCATTTATATATCTCACTTTTCCTGCACTCCTTCTTTCTTTTGATGACTTCCTGGATTTCTGTATTCCACCACCAACTTTCCTTATGTACCTTAATTCCATACCTGACTCGGCCACATATCTGTTCTGTAGTCCTCACACATATGCTCTTTTGAGGCACTGCTATTCTTCAACTCCACCTATTTCCTCCTCTTATTGGGATGCTAGAGACCGGAGTAATTCCTTGAACTGTTGTATTTTCTCTCCAGTCAACTTCCAGGTCTTCATCCTGGTCTCTGTTGACCTTAGAGCCTTTTCTGACCACTGCTTGCAGCTGATTGTGGCAACCAGTGATTTATGCTGTGGGCTTGACTGTTTCACTGGGGATGATTTTGCAATCACTGATTCTTCCCCAGTGCCTTTTCCTTACTAGGAGGATGTCTATCTGAGTTGCATGTTGGCCACTCTTGTATGTGATCTTGTGACTCTCTCTCTTTCTGAATCTTGTGTTGGCTACTATCAAGCCACTTGCTAGCCAGAAGTCTAGAATGGCCTTTCTTTTATTCCTCTTGTCCCATCCATGTAGACCAAGGCAGTCCTCGTATCCTGTTCTATCTGTCTTGATATGTGCATGCAAGTCACCCATTATCAACACCAATTCATGCTGTCCTGTTTTATCTAGTAGGTCCTGCAACTGCTGTCTGAATGCACTCTTTTCCTCACTATCACAACCCTGCTGTGGGGCATATGCTGAGATTATGAATACTGCCCTATTACTACACTGGAACCCCCGAGAAGTTGTACTTCCCCAGAAACAGCCTACGATGAGAGAAGAGGAGGAGCCTACCGCAGAAGAAGTAAGAATAGCACTAAGGAAAATGAAGTCAGAGAAAGCAGCAGGCTCAGATGATGCCACAACAGATATGATAAAGATGCTGGGTGAGATGGGGAGAAATGTCTCCTGAGGCTACTCATAGCAGTGTGGCGAGAAAGGTGTATCCCACATGACTGGGAGAATGATATACTCATGCCAGTATACAAGAACAAAGGAGACATCCATAACTGTGGGCAGCATGGAGGAATCAAACTCCTATCACATTGCATGAAAGTTCTAGAGAGGGTGATTGATAAAAGGATATGCATAGTAGTACAGATACGCTGAGTAATAGAATGTAAGATAAGAGATGAGCAGTTTGGCTTCAGAACAGGATGCTGCAGCACAACTGACCCAATGTTGGCAATGACAAGATAGTGAGAAGATGCTAGAGGTGAGGAAAGAGCCCAACTGGGCATTCCTAGACTTGGAGAAAACATATGACAAGATCCCAAGAAAGCTGATCTGGGCAGTACTGCAGTGGTTCAAAGTCCCAGAAACATTGGTAGAATTAGTGCAGGCTATATACAAGGACACAGTGACTCAAGTATGAACAGTGTTTAGACTCTCAGAGGGGTTCCCATTGGGAGTGGGTGTACACCACTGTTCAGCTCTGAGCCACTGCTGTTCGTACTGGTGATGGACTACATTAGCAAACAGGTTGGAGGGGACATATCAACAAAGCTGCTGTATGCAGATGATGTGGCATTACAGGCAGACTCTGAGCAATAACTCCAGCAAGGTGTGGAGCAATGGAATGCAAACTGAAGACACTTGGGATGAAACTAAGCACAGATAAGACAGTGGTAGTGACAGCAGTCTGGGGAAATCAGAAGACGCTGAGAAATGAGATAGAAGGGAAGATAGTGGAACAGGGTAATAGCTTCAAGTATCTGGGTGGGGTTGTTGAGGAGAAGGGAAGTCTAAATGAAGAGGTCAGAGCTAGAATCAGAGGGGCTGCAGCTAACTGGTATAGAGTGTCAGGTGTAGTCTTTGACAGAAGAATGCCAAAGAAGCTGAAAAGTTTGTGTACAAGACAGTGGTACGACAAGTACTACTGTATGGTACAGAAATCTGGGCAGCAAAGTCAGAGCAGATGAAGCTAGAGGTGATGGAAATGAAGTGCTTGAGAAGGGTAGTAGGATGCATTTTGTGTGACAGATGAAAAAATGAGGACATAAGAGCAGTAGCCAAGGTAGCTCCAACTGCAGAAAAGATCAGAGAACAGATGACGGTGGTTTGGGGACACTTGCAGAAAAGCAGAAGACAATCTGATAAAGAAGATTTGGGACAGGCGGGAAGAAGGGAAGAGGAAATGGACATCCAGCAAAGGGGTGGATGGATTGTGTGAAGGAAGATCTGTGACAGTCAGGCCAGGAGTGTGGCATTGAATCAAGAGAGAGATGGCGACAGTTAACACAATTCCCTGACCCAATGTAGAAAATGGGGAAAAAAGGGGGGCAACGATGATGAATGATGTCTGTTTACTCTAATTGTGTAGATATGGTCATTCTTGGAGGCTCGGTGAGTGACTTCTAAACCAACTCAGTATAAGGAAGTGTGGTGTGGATGATCTGTACTGTGGATGAGAGTGTGTGATACTGAGTGCATCACGATTTGAAAGGATGGACTTAAGTCTAAATAATTATTTATACCTCTCACATATTGAGTCTTGTATAGGCAGTGATAATGTGTTTTCAGAAAGTATAAGGCAGCTGTTGCTCTGCCTCAGTAGGCTGGCCAAGAGGATGCAGGAACTGACTGCATTTCTATAGCCAGATGAATGTTGTTATCCGTTATAATTTAGTCTGCAGTATTTGCTGCACTTTACTAATCACTGAACACAGTTCAGTATACAAAAATGTATATAAAAATGAGTGATAAGAAAAATAAAACCCAACCTAGTGTGTACAGCAGAATAGTGGAAGCACGCAGAGCACAGCTAAACCAAGCAGAATGATAGAGAAAAAAATAGCCTAGCGAGTACAACAGCATATGAGAAAGCACAAAGATAAGAACAGTGCAATAAATGTACAAGCACAATAATTGCGTTCAGGTCCCCTGATGCAGAGAATTCCATAAAAGGTGCCTACTGGCTACTGTATAGTGTATGTTGCTGTACAGCTTAGCTCAAACAAAAGCAAAGCTATACAATGCTGCAGAAATTGTAGGCAGCTAAAACAAGCAACAACCAAGTGAAAACTCTAAGTCCTAAGCAGCAGTCAGCAAGTAAATATTTTAAACACTGCAAATTCCCCTTCGTTCAGAAGAGAAAAAATGAATGAAACAGTCTGAAACATTAAATACTGGCAGGCAGCACAGGTCTCAATATTAGTTTAAAAATAAGCACTTCCCTGGTGTTGGAGAGATCAGATTAATACTCGCTTCAAATAATTTGCTTTCTCATGTGAGCAGTATCACACATCTTGTTCAAACAAGCACAAAGTCATACAACACAGCAGCCCTAGCTTTTTTAGTAAAAGCTGGTGGAACATTAGCAAGTAACATGATGTGATGACTTCTCTATGTTCTGTAGAGTTCTCTCATGTATATATTGTTATTGCATGCATGTCTGGCTTTTATTAGGGTCTTGCATGGTTCAGTGATGTGCAAATAAATTAAAAAGTCAGTGTTTTTATCAAACAATCCCCAGTTAAATATACTTCATTGTAGTTTAGTAGCATATTGTTTTGAGGACACAGTACCTGTGTCAATTTCATATCCGTGCCCTCTTGGACGTTTCCCAAGAGTTATCCGCCTTTTGCTTTCGCTTCCTCATTTTCTGAATGGTGATTATTGTCTTTGTCTTTTAAGTATCACTGATGTATTTTGTTTCGTAGTTTCCCTCAAATCACATAAAAATCTATAGACAAGTAAATAAAAGTCAGATAGTTTTTTTGTATAGTTTTCACGAAATACAGAAAGCATCATCACAGTCTGGTAATAAAAAAGTGTTTCTTGCAAAGGTACTATAGATGTAGTGAGAATAGATGTGTTTATTGTACCGGTGTAGTCTGTCTTCCGGTCACACTATGTTGTTTCATCTTTTAAAAGTGGGTGTGTTATCCCGTAGTAGTGCATTATTGTGGGTATACATACTACATTGTACACAGTAAAGTAGAAGAGATTTCTTCATCTCATAGCTCAGAAAGCATACATATACTTCAGAACATTCTAGCAAAACATTTGGGTAAAAGGGAAAAAATACTTTAAAATCAGAAGGTCCATCTTCTAATGTAACACTCAACTTTCAAAAAAGTTTTTAAGTAGTGAAAGGAAACTGAACAAACAAATACACCTTGCACACTTTAAATGCCAGAGGTAACAGTAACTATTGCATGTAATTATATGTAACTGTTGCAGAATGCTTCATTCTGTGTCCTAAAACAGTACCATGTTGACCTTAAGCATGCATTTCCACATTGGAGAGAATGAAATACATATTCTATAAAATAATGATTCAAAACAAACACTTGAAATGACATTAACTGTATCTCTTTCCTCTCAAGACATTTGGAAAAAAACAGATTTTAGCGTGACAGTTTCAAAAAGTCCTCATCTCTAGAACCATAAGTGTCACTAATGAAATATAAATGGCAAATTGTTTAGCACAAACTTAAGTTTTAACAGTGGTCACATTCACTAGAGTCTAGATTTTAAACTGGATGTGAACCAGTAAATATTAATGATTTATAAACAACTTACATTATTTCAGTAATCACTCAAGTCACACACACACACACACACTCTCTCACACACACACACACACACACACACACACTTTCAGCAGTAGTTTATACATCCACTTGTGAGCTTTCAGATGAAGCTAAGCAGTTATATCTTTATCGTTTAGTTGTTAAGGTATTTAGAGAAACAGGAAATTTATGACGATAGGAGTAAAAATTATATGAGCAACATTAATCACCTCTTTAGATGCACTTGATAGAGGTAAAGTATCAATGCAGTTCTGTCCATCTTGTAAGCTTTTGAGATGAAATTTTTCAATAGCTTCTGTATAACATGGTTTTGGAAATATTAATGTAAATACGAACCAGCAATATTAGATGCCCAAGGGCTTCACTGGGATGATACTAGGTAAGACCTGGAGGTGTGTTTAGGGTTTAATGAGAGGCCTGCTGAGTGATGGTATTCATGTGGTAAAAGACACTTTAAACATGTAGCTTCTCATTTAAAATTAGGAATGCATTACATAGTCGATTCAGCCAGTATCTACCAGTCTGTTGTAATTGCAGTTACAGATAAATATTTTTCAGAAACAAAAACAGTATAAATATACTTAGCTGTTCTCTAGGTCTGTCTGCAACAGTTGGTAGCCTTTCAAATGAGGAAAAAGTGTTAATGAACAGAACAGAACTTGTAAACACCTTGGGTTTCCACCTTCTTCAAACTGTTATTTCAGTACTTCAACAGCTATAGCCAAGTCTATTAGGAGGGGCAGGACCTACCTGTTCACAGACGAAGTAAAAAAGTTTTTGTTTTTACATTTGTTAACTGGGCAAGTATGATGGCTATGAGACCTTTGCTGATCCAGCTAAGGGCCAGTAGGCAAACATTAATACTTGTACAGAATCATTACAGTCTAAGTACACACTTACTACATAAAGCCATTGTGGGCAGTGCTTCAATATGTGCAGACCTTATCGAGATCCAAATAACATTTATTTGTTCTTTTTTGGTACCAGATTTGTCTTGCTCAGGGGTGTGGAGCAGCTGGTACCTGTTCAGAAAGCCACTGCTATAATGCAGAGATCCAGCTCTTGCTGGAACACCATTCAGTTGCCGGATGCAGGTGTACACAGTTGTACAGTGCATGCATGTCTACAAGCAATTTAGGATTGTCAAAACACACAGAACTGTAAAAGTGTATTTGTTTCTTCTTCATATCTGTCCATTGGAGTGAGAAACCTTTCTGTGTTCCAAAATCATGATAGTTCAATCTACTTAGAGCATTACTGAAATGTAAGCAGAATCTGTGAATGTCCCAAAAGGCGACTATCTGTAGCACCAAAGTATAACTCATCATGTTCATAGATTGGCTTACAGCCAAGGAGACTATTAAGAAGCTCGGCCATGTTGCCCAATATTGGAGGAAGATTGTGTCCCTCTTTAAATAGATTTTCCCATCATATCCCAGGTGAAAATTTGTGATCATCCATCCAGTCAGCTACACTACTTTTGAAGAGTGCCGTGGAAGTACTCTGTTTAATATGCAAGGGGAGCATGTTCCAAAAGCAAGGAATATGTTGAGTGGCATAGGTTTAGGTTTCTAGAGCAGGTGTTTGCTTTACCCGTGGTCCTATTTAGGTAAAGGATTTCAAGGAGTGGGATCATTCATAGTATGGAAGGCTAAGCAGAGATCACCTGTTAGGAGCCTGTATGAGACTGAACAGAGAGATGAGGCTTTCAGTATGTCAAATAGAAAAGGTTGCTAGGACCGAAGATCTATTTAATGAGGAAATACTGAGGTTTGTCAGGGTTGTTTTACTGCATTGTGAAGCACATACCAAAAAGGGACATTATTTTATTTAATGAGTGTGATAAAGGATATAGGAAGTAAGACTAATTTTATTATACCTTGAGAAGATGCCTCAAAGGTTAAGCTGTTCAAGGTAGAAGTATTTTCTAACCATGATAGAGATGCATGCTGTGAATAAATCACAATCAAACCAATATGGACATCCAAAAACTCTTGAAATCCGTTATTAAAATGAACCCTAGATAAAAATCCTTTTCCTTGTAGAAAAATATATAAAAACACAAAAAGGTGCACCATTCAGGATAAACAAGTGCTTTTGGGATTTCCCTTCCTCAAATCCACTGATCTGAGGAAGGGAAATCCCGAAAGCACTTATCCATTTTAATAAAGGATTTCAAGAGTTTTTGGATGTCCATGGTGGTTCGTTCATGATTTATTCACAGCATTGCCTCTTCTTTCATGGAGCACCTTTAGCTGCTAACAGGTTTGTTTTGGACTGTTATGATAAAGATGCATGGTGGCCCAAGGAGAGGTCAGTATTAAACAACTTTATCATTTCTAATCCATAAATGCCTTACAAACACAATTCCTCTGTAAAACTAGGGTTTTCCACATTAAGCATTCTAAGTCTTGACATATTCCAGGTTTAGTAAGTCTGTGGACCTTGAGGAGAATACCCCAGAGGGTAAGCTGTGCAAGGCAAAAAGATTTTCTAACCACGGTAGAGTTGTGTTGTGGTCAAGGGAGAGATCATTATCAACATACATATTGAAGTCCTTGATGAGTGAATCCAGTTTAAGTGGAAGTTTATTTATATGGTATGCAGTGGTGATGCTGTATACTAATGGATACTATATGCATTTATTGCTTTTGAGGACAAGCCCATAACTGACAGACCGACCATTTGCCAGGTCCCACTCTTGCTGGAGAATTTGAGTATCAGAATGGTATTTGATAACCACCCCTTCCCAGTTTACATTCGTCAGTAAACTTATAGTACTTGATGTCAGTATTCATGTTAGAGAGGTATACGCCAAAGAGGAAATGATCCAGAAGAGAGTTGTGTGGGACACTGCTGATGTTATTTTTCTGTCTACAACATATCTCACCAGCTGTAAAATGGTATGCATTTTATCAGAGAACTAATTGATTAGTTGTCCAGCGAGCTACATAAATATATATTTAGAGAGACAGAGGGATAGAGATTCATGTTGGCTTGAGAGACTTTGTCATTTGTGAACTATATGCCATTTATCCAAGATTTTAGTAACCCTTTTGAAGAATTCAAGTAGGCTGAACAGTTATGATTTGCCTTTTACAAACCAAACTGATTGTATCAAGGAATGTAAGGTCACTTGTGTCATTGTTTGTTAGAGCAGCTATAGGGCATTCCATTTGCAATTTTGCAAGTGATACTGGTGAGACTGACAGGTCTGAATTTCCATGGTCAGTAGAGAGACCTTTATGTAGCAGTAGACACCAACCATTATCCATACCTTGGGGATATAACCAGTAGAAAGATGCCGGTTGAAAAACTAATGGCAGGAATGTGCTTGGGGAGTCCAAGTGCCAATGGAAATTGTATTTTAAATTTTAAAAATTGCTGAAGGGCCTTGGTCCTGCGTAGTTTTGGAAGTGGAGTTGTGTTGGGGGAAATAGAAGGTGCAGAGGGGGTGGGGCTTCCTAATACACCTGAAGATGGTTGTCTTTTGAATTGGCTGCATCTCTAACTTCATAATCAGCCTTGCCTTTCCTATTTATCACTTTTAGGGGACTTGCTTATCAGTTCTAAATTCCTTCTGTAATGATGAAGTGGAGGCCTTTTATAGGTGGTCACGAGTTTGCTGATGTTAGAGTTCCACCATATGGATGCCTCAATACATCCAAGATTCTTGGGATTATTATTCAGAGGAGTGGACGGCAGCCGTGGCCTTGGGTACATGGCTGGCCGAGGAGCTGTACCATGTCTGATTATCAGTATGATTGGTAAGTAGTAAGTGGTTTTGAAATAACCCCTTGAATGTAGAACACAGAGGAGGAGTTAGGAGCCAGAAAGTAGGTGTTCAGGTAGAAGGAGAAAGTGTCACAGCAAGATGGTCAGATTTGACTAGGGAGCAGATAAACTGAATAGTGAGACAGGGATACATTTGTAAAGACAAGGTCTAGAAGAGTGTTAACTGTGGTGGACAGTGGAACAGTTTGGTCACATGTTTTGACACTTGCGTGGTTTGAAGTTACTAGGCATGTTTTCTCTTGGTAGCATGTGTGCGCCAGTTTGTGTGTGGATAGTTTAAGTCACACTAAGAAATGTATTTGTTTCAGACTTGTACTGGTTAAGGTTCTTAGCAATCTCTGGGAGGGCATGGAATGGGGTTCCATAACTGTCTGCAATGTGATAATTTTATTTCGTGTTACTAGCACTTCAGTCAGTTCCATAGTTGTATCATGTGGGATCTGTCGAGAGACGTTGAAGTTGTAAATAACTACAGATACTTCTCCACATTTGCCAGTGGGTCTGATCAAGTGATAAGTTTTGAATTCTGGAGTAATAGCGAGAGTGCTGTCATTACACTGCAACCAGGTTTCTGTAATTACACAAATGTAGATCTCTTTGAGGGTAAGGAAAGCCTCGAGTTCACACATTTTACTGTTTGGGCTTCTGGCATCAAGGGATACTTCCTTGATGTTCACTGAACCCTGCTTTATTGAACCCAGCACACACATGCAGTGCTCAACAAACAACCGAGTAAAATAAATTAAAATATTTGGTAGGAGGCAGAGTTCTTGCAGTCCCTCCTAGAGGGTTCTGTCTTCTGTGCCTTCCTAGTTTAATTAGCAAACTCAGAAAACTGCCACATCTACTATTTTATACATAATGTGCCCAGAAACATATCCACTCTCCTCAGAACAGTGGGACCCTTATTAAAAGTAAATTATTATGAAAGAAGAAAACAGTGTGGAAATTGTATGTACTGTATGAAAAAAATTGGTATATGTTGTTGATTTGTTATTGTTTCTGATGCTTTAAATGCTTAACACAGTAAATGACTTTCTTTCAGGAGACTAGGAGAATTGATAATGAAACAGTACAGAAAATTGAAGAGTGCTTATTCACTGCCAAATACACATGTGTAACAGAATCTGTCCTAATGTGGATTCATTCTTTTTTTCATATAAAAATCTATTGCACACTATTGTAAGTAAGAACACATTGGGAAGGAAGCAGATTAAGATACATAGATTCTATAAATCACCTCAAAAATGTTTTTCATGTATGCAAAAAAAAATAGTACTGTTTAGATGAGGTTATTTCCACAGTTTGTATTTTATTTAAATGTGGATGTTGGTCATAGTATTTATCATTACGGTCCTCACTTTGGGATATACTGCCATGCAAGTAACCTGTGGCCTGACCAACTTCCTGAAATGTCCCTTCTCACAGAGCTTTAACTAATGCCCACCCACCAAGGTCTGAGAATGTCATGAGTATAAAGGGTGCGCAATCCAATCCTGTTTTCATATCTTTCTTGTCGTACTTGCCATATGTTTCACAGACGTATGTCCGTCTATTGGCCTACTTAACAGCAACCAGTTAAGTATCACATAGGGAATTTTATTCTGTCTGCTAGATTGTTTTCCTCATGTCTGATTCTGATTTTAGTTCTGAAAAAGGTTTTCATAATACATGTCTGTTCTGCCATGGCTCAGATCACATGAACTCTTGTCTGCAGTATGCTTTGTTTGCCCTGAAGACAATTCATAGAAGGCACTAGTCTGTACAGGTGTTTGCTTTCATAAGAAGTGTATGCCTGGTTATGAGCAACCACTGCATCTGTCAAAGCCTCCAGGAGGCTTCTGCCAGAGGAAAAAAATGTGCTGAAAAGAGGGAGAAATGCCAAGAAACTGAGGACATCTCAGAGGGCTTATGTTTTGTTTCCTTGAGTCTTTTGAGTCACCTACTGAGCACATTTCAGCCAAGGCCTGTGGTGCGACCTCTACACAGATGGCCATGCCATTATATTTTTAACACATGTCCTCCAAGTCAGATGTTTGTGACTGAAGGCCTTTCAGCTTTCAGTTCCCCCAGTAACATGCGAGTTAGAGAAATTAGAGCCATTCAAATGTTTGCAGAGTGGGAACTTTCCCAGAATTCTGTAGGATCTATCCAAATGTAAAGATATATTTCCGTGTATCTTTACATACAAGTATAAATTCTGAAAAACATGCAAGGCTGATAACATAGCTGTTCTTAAATGAATTGCAGGATTTTACTAGCATATTTGAGCAAAGATATCTTGTGTTTCACTTTCAGAGAATATTATGAGGAATAAAGGAACTGATAGCATTTTAAATATCATAAAAGATGGAACACAGCTTGATTATTTTCATGGTCTGTAATAATATTCAAAGTACACATGATCTTTTGAATCTACTCTAGTGGAAATTTAAAGAATAAGAAGCAATTGAAAATAAATTTGGGGACCGTTTCCAAAAATATGTTGACTGAAGACTGTCATGTAAGATATAGAAAGTTTTAAATTGCTAATTTTGTAGAGTTTTAATTGCATTTACTGTTTAGGACTACACACTCAAGTGTGCTAGCCTTTTCTGTGTTTATTTACTGTATTATTATTGCATTGTTTAGCCTGTTTTAACCAAAAAAAAAAAAAACTATCTTGTTTGCTCCTTTCCCACCTTTCCTAGCCAGTCCAGATCCCAGGCTTTGCTCATCTCAGGACTTTATTTTCTGTGTTCAGAAGCTATCCAGACCTTGCTGTGGTGGAGGGAAGTCCTACTGCTTACCAGTGGGAGTGGTGAGCATTGTACTGCCTATCTAACACTAGAGGAGTGGTTTCCAGCTCTGAAATTGTAATTTTATTAGCTATTTTGGGCTGATTTCTATCACTTTCAAATATGTGTTTGCACATTTTTCGCATCGTGCAGCACAGCGGGGCTACAATTAAACTATTCCAGGTGCCAGAAAGTCTGCTGTTCAAATTTTCCCTTCGAACTAGCTGGTTTCTCAGTAGTAGCACTAAAATCTGAACCCCTGCGTCTAGCACTTGCTCTAGAACCTGCTGGAAAGCACTAGGAAGCCCAAAAGTAATACAAGCACTCAACTCTCTTTGTCAATAAGGAGAAATTAATTGTATGCACTAAACAGCCTATAATTGCAAAATACCTTGCAAAGGTAAGGGAAAACAGCTCTTGTACTTTACAAAAAAAGCACTTAAACAGGCATGTCCAAGGGTCAGCTTCCGGTGATTTCTCCTGTCCACCTGGTGAATCTGGGCATACTCGGGCAATGCGGCAACTTGCCTCATGGACACAGACAACCCTCTCCTCCTACCATCCAACACTACAACCTGCGAGGGAGGCACTTACATAGCCAAACTGGAAGCAAAGCTCTGTCCAATCAAGATTGTGCTAGACAGTTAAAAGGAGAAGGTTAACACCTGCATTACACCTCAAGCAACTCCTAGCCCTTCAAAACCCACGCCATCAACTCCCACACATAGCAACACTAAACCACATATGCGGAGGCCCTTAACATTATCCTGCCCAAGCAACAAGGACCTCCGAAGCTGAAACGCAAACAAACACCAGTCACAACCAGAGTGACACACAGCTCACAACACCAGTGTGCCACCCAATAACAGTCCCTAAGGCAAGACAATGTACCCAACACTTTAGTCATAGATGACTCTATAATCAGGCACACTGATGTCCCTCTTACCAGGCTGAACAAGGAGAAAATTACAGTCAGCTGCCTGTTGGGTGCCAGGATCCGCCACATAGCACATGCACTCAAGTCACTCCACAAGTACAAATACGACTCTGTCATTGTCCATGTTGGAGTGAATGACTTGAGACGTTCCTCCCTGGACTACATGAAAAGAAACATGGAAGAGCTCTTGGATCATGTGGCCCAAGCAGGTATGACCCTAGCCCTGAGTAGCATCCTGCCTTCGCCCAGAATGATACCACAGTATAAGGATAAAATGATTGACTTCAACAATTGGCTAAGCTTCTGGTGTTATTCAAAGGGGATCCAGTATCTGTCTGCCTGAGAAGACATGATCGACAAACCACAATGCTTTGCCAGAGATGGTCTGCACATGTCACTCCTGGATTCAGGTTACTGGCTAAAGCTCTTGCCACCCCTATAGTGCCTTTTATAGGCAAGGTTCAAAGGACAAAACCACCACTGTAACAGATACAAGCATGCAAAATCTGAAGGTAATGCTACTCAATGCTAGAAGTCTAAACTTCAAAATGCAGTCTCTTGAGGCACTCCTAAAAATGGAGAACATCGATATCTGTGCAGTAACTGAGACCTGGTTCAAGGCTCCAGAGAGTACCCCTGCAATACCAAGCTACAACTCTTACCACACATTTCGACCACAAAACCAAGACCTAAACACTAAAGGTGGGTGAGTGTCCATATTCACCAAGGATATTCACACCTCCAGGGTAGTTGCCCAACACAATGCATCTGAAATTCTCCAGATGCAACTAACACTAGGTAAGACTGCAATCCAAATTGTAGCTTGCTACTGATCCCCCACCATGCCCCAAGATTCTCACTACACCTTTCTAAACATACTGGAAAATATTAAGATACAACCAAACACCCTAATACTGGGTGATTTCAACTACCCTGCCATTAACTAGGAAAACTACTCGGGAAGTAGCACCTTTTCCCAACGGTTCTTGAAATTCATAAATTCCAATGCCCTGGATCAACTAATCCATTGTCCCACCAGGGGCTCCAATATCCTAGACTTGGTCATTACCAACATGGGAGATAGATGCTCCACACCAGTGGTCACCCCCCATTGGTCAGGTCTGACCATAAGCAAATCACCCTTGACATCCACATCCCACCCCCGCCCCCCCCCCCAGTAATGAAACCTCCATAAAAACTTCTCCAAAGCCAACTTCATACTACTGAAGTCAGAAGTGACAAATTTAATGACGCCCATGCAGACGGGATCTGAAAGTTTGACTGCTGAATCCTACACTAAGGCAATGTACGAGCACATTCACTCGTGCATGAATCATGCCATCCCAAATAGAATCAAGATGCTCTCCTCCAAAAAAAGGAAGCCAATCTGGTGGTCCCCTGCTATAATGTACGAGCACATTCACTCGTGCATGAATCGTGCCATCCCAAATAGAATCAGGATGCTCTCCTCCAAAAAAAGGAAGCCAATCTGGTGGTCCCCTGCTATAAGCAAACTATACAACAGAATGAAGAAACTGTTGCAAAAAAGAGGAAAATCCCAGGATGCAAAAAGCTCCCTCACCAGCCTCAGTAAGAAACTGAGATCCCTCATAAAATCCTCAAAAGCTAGTTACGAAAATAAAATTGCCAAAGCTTCCAAAGACAACCACAAGGCATTCATAGTTATGTCAAGAATCTAAATAGCAATGTTCAGATCTGCTCTGAGCTACAACAGAATGGCATTAAATATACTGATGGATATTGCCAGTATCCTGGCAGATGGATTTAGTGCAAACTTCACCCCCTAAACGGCCCATCTCAATACCAAAAGATTGTCAAATTCCAGTAATCATGGCCACACAGGTAGAAACTGCACTCTCCAAAGCTAAGAATACAGCATCCATGGGACCAGTAAACATCCCGGGCTGTGTACTACATGAACTACAAAATGAAATGGCACCTCACCTAAGTGTCATGTTTAATTAAAGCCTCACCTCAGGCTTCGTGCCCACTGAGTGGAGCACAGCTACATAGGTTCATAGGTTCATACTAGGCTATCTGCCCAAGGGCATTTATAAGCCTAGCCCATAGTTATTTGGCTTTCGCCACCCCTTTAGTTTGAATAAAACTATGCCTATTATTTTGCTGTGCCTCTGTCAAGCAGTGACACTGAAGTAATCCCTGGGGTATATCTGCGATCCCCCATCCATTGGTCAAGATTCCTCTTGAACAAGGCCAGCGAGGTGCTCTGCCTCACATGTACCGGGATTTTGTTCCACAGCATAGGGAGTCTCTGGGTGATGAATCTGTCCCTCCAGCACGTTCTATTTATAACCGTGTCAAGGTTTAAGTCTCCCGCCCTTGTGGTTCTGAGGGATCTAGATTTTTTGAGATGAAGCATATTCATCAAATCAGGGTTTGACATGGCCTTATATGTCAGGCACAGGTCACCTCTGAGCAAGCGGTATGAGACTGAATAGAGCTGGAGTTCTTTCAGTCGGGCAGCATAAGACATATTTTTGAGACCCTTTATCCTTTTGGTGAGGAACTTTTGGGGCCTTTCCAGCTGCTGCAGGTGTCGGGTCAGATACATTCCGAATGGGGCATTGTACTCAATCATAGGTCTAATGAGTGATGAGTACAGGGGACGATGACCTCCCTTGATCTAGATGTGAATCCCTTCATGATCAGGTGGGCAGTGTAGAAGGTTTTCCTAACTACTTTAGCAACATGAGTGTCAAGCGAAGGCTACTGTCAACCTGGGTCCCCAGATCCCTGATGACTTCTTCTGTGCTCAGTGGATTACCACCTATATGGTAGCTAGGGGTAACCTTGTTTTTCCCGAAGGGTATGACTATGCATTTCTTGGCATTTAACTTTAGGCCATGGCTCTGGCACCAGTTATCTGTTTCTGTGAGGCCCTTCTGAAGGATATCTGTGTCAGATGTGTTTTCGACTATGGCCCAGTTTGCAGTCATCTGCAAACTTTGTCAGCCATAACCCTCCTGTGTTTGCTTGTACTTCAGAAAAGTAGATGCCGAACAAGAGTGGACCCAGGACTGAGCCCTGAGGGACACCACTTGTGACAGGCTTTGAGTTTGACATGGCTCCAGCAACTCTGACCCTGTGGGTTCTGTCACTTAGCCAGTTTGCAACCCATCTTGTGATGTATGGGTTTACATTCAAGCTGATGAGTTTTTCGATGATACCTGAGTGGGGTATTGTGTCGAAGGCCTTTGCCAGGTCAAGGTAGGCTGTATGGACTGCCTTTCCCTCATCAATGGCCTTGGTGACTGTCTCGAAAAAGTCAACCAAGTTTAAAAGGCATGATCAGCCTTTGACAAAGCCAAACTGGGTTGGATCCAAAGTCTGCAAGTTCCCTATGTCTTTATTTATGAGTTCCATTATGATCCTCTCCATGGCTTTGCAGATAAGGCTTGTCAAGCTAATGGGACGGTAATTTCCAGGGTCGGTGGAGGCACCGCCCTTGTGAAGTGGGACCACAGTCGCCGTGCGCCACTCCTTGGAGTGCGTATCCTGAGGTGAGGCTAAGATTAAACAGCTGTCCTAACTGCGGGTTTAATTCCTCATTGAGTTCGTGGAGCACACAGCCGGGGACACCATCCGGTCCCATGGATGCTGTGTTTGTTGCTTTGGAGAGTGCAGTTCTCACCTGGGCGTTGGACTTTTTTGTGGGGCTACAATCCTCTTGTATAGATATCTCTCCTTTTGGGGGGGAGGGGGGGGAGAAGTTTGCACTGAACCTGTCAGCCAGTATGTTGGCAATGTGTGTAGGTTCAGTAATCTTCACATCATTTTGAACTAATTCTGAGCATATCTGGGAGTTTCCTCCTAGGTTTCTAACATAGCTAAAGAAGGCCTTATGATTGTCTTTTGAGTCCTTGGCGATTTTTCTCTCAAAATTTGCCTTGGATGATTTTATGAGAGCTCTTAGTTTTTTACTTATAATGATCAAAGGTGTCTTACCTTTCGAGGATTTTGCTCTATCTTGTAGTAGCTTCCTCCTTTTGTTGTAGAGCTTGTTTATGGCTGGGGTCCACCAGACTGGACGCTTGCCTTTGGTACAAAGAGTCTTAGTTTTGTTTGGGATTGCCTGATCCATGCAGTCCTGTAGGTGCTGGTAGAAGGCATTTGTAAGTGATTCAGCTTTTTGAGTAATGTTTACCACTGGCTCAGGGGCCTTAAAGGAGACCACACTAGTTTTTAGAAGTGTGAAGTCGGCTTTTGAGAAGTTTTTCACTGTGGTCTTTTTTATTTCAGGTGGGGGCGGAATGAGGACCTCCAGCGAGATTAGTTTATGATCTGATCTCACCAGTGAGGGGTATACTTCCGGTGTTGAACATTGTGATCCCATGTTCGTGATGATGAGATCAAGTATGTTTTCTCCTCTTGTGGGGATGGTGACTAGTTGTTCCATGGCATTTGAGTTTATGAACTCCAGGAACCTTTGGGCTAGAGTGTTTGGGCTTGAGTAGTGTTCCCAGTCTATATTAGGGTAGTTGAAGTCACCTAGTATGATGGTGTTTGGAGATACATTTATTCCGTCCATTGTTTTCAGGAAGGCCATGTGAGGTTCCTGAGTTTGAGAGGGTGGCCTGTAACATGCTACAAATTGCAGAGCAGTCTTGCCTATGGTTAATTGCACCTGGATGGTCTCCGATGCATCGTGCGTTGCCACCAACATTGAGGTGTGGGTGTCCTTTATGAATATGGACACCCCCCCTCCTTTCTTGGTGTTGTCCGGATTTTGGGGCCGGAACGCATGATATGAGGTGAAACCTGCTAGTGCTGGGGTGCTCTCAGGAGCCTTGAACCAGGTTTCTGTCACAGCACAGACATCGATGTTCTCCATACTGAGAAGGGCCTCGAGTGCGTGCATCTTGAGATTGAGACTTCTGGCATTGAGCAGCATTACCCTTAGTTTTTTTACTTTTTTGTGTTCTCCCACTCCACAAGGGGGGATCCAACTTAGATCCTGGGAACTACCATCCCATCAGTCTGATGAGCCTGATCTGCAAGGGCATGGAATGCATTATCATGGAACTTATAAACAATGACATTGGCAACCTTCAAACACTGGACCCCACCCAGTTTGGGTTCTTGAAGAGCAGATCTTATCTCCTGAACCCGATTGACTTCTTTGAATCAGTCTCCAGAGCTGTGGATGAGGGTAAGGCAGTCCACACAGCCTATCTGGACCTCACCAAGGCCTTTGACACCATCCTCCACTCTGGAATCATAGATAAACCTACTAAGCTGGGCATAAATCCCTACGTCACTCGATGGGTTGCCAACTGGCTTACTGACAGAACCCAGACTGTAAAAGTAGCCAACTCCAAATCCAGCTCCAGACAAGTGACGAGTGGAGTACCTCAGGGTTCAGTCCTGGGACCACTCTTGTTTGGCATCTACTTCTCTGAAGTACAGGCCAACACTAAGGGACTCTGGCTAACAAAGTTCGCTGATGACTGCAAACTGGGAGCAATTATTGAATCCCCAAATAATGTGGCTATTCTACAAAAGGGCCTTACAGAAACAGATGCTTGATGCCAGAGCCATGGGCTCAAGCTTAATGCCAAGAAATGTATAGTTAGCCCTTTGGAAAAAAAACATGTACCCATGAATTACCACATAGGTGGCAGTACACTAAACATCGAAAGTGCGATGAGAGACTTAGGGACACTGGTGGACAGTGGTCTCACCTTCGATAACCACATCGCCACAACAGTCAGGAAATCCTTCTATGTGCCACACCTAATCACTAAGGGCTTTTCATCCAGAAAAAAGGAGGTCATTGTCCCACTGTACTCATCCCTCATTAGACCCATTATAGAGTATAACGCCCCATTTGGTATGTATCGTATAAGACATCTGCAACAGCTGGAAATGCCACAGAAATACCTCTCTAAAAGAATCACAGGCCTAAAGCAGATGCCATATGCTGACCGTCTAAAAAAAAACTCCAGCTATACTCTGTGGCATATCGTCTACTCCGAGGCAATCTCTGCTTAACATCCAAGGCCATGTCAAACCCTGAGTTGTTGGACATGCTCCACTTAAAGAAATCCCAATCCCTCAGAGCCACACTCTCCAAGGATCTAAACCTTGTCATCACAATGAACAAAACATACTGGAGGGATAGGTTCCTGACCCAGAAACTCCTCGTATTCTGGAATAGATTGCCCATACATGTCAAGCAGAGCGCCTTCTTGGCCCTCTTCAAAAGGAACCTTGATGATTGGATGGGAGATAGGAAATTCACCCCGGGTATCATGTCAGTTGCCCTGCTAGATAGGGGTCCAGGGAAGTAAATATTGTGGAAAGAAATGTCCAGGGAATTATGTCTAAGCTTGTCAATAGCCTAGTACCAAACTGTGAACCTTTGAAGATCCTAAAAACATTAGTGGGATTATGGGAAGCATCTTAGTATGATTAGTAAAAATGAAAAATATATGATCATTCCTGACCTTGAGTACAAAACTGGATTACCAGAAAACTTCAAGACTGAACCAATATATGGATGCTACATTAGCTGTTGCATAAAATGAACCATTCAAATGAAAATATACTACAGAACATGCCTCTCATCATTTCATCTTTCAGGAATGTTTCCACCAATATCAGATCTTTTAGTAGCATTAGTGTGAAAAATTGATCTGATGTTTTCATTGCTGGTGGTCCTGTGAACTTGTCATGCTTTGGATACAAGTATTATATTATACCTAGAGTGTTGTAATTATTTTCTTTTGGCTCCAGAAGTCTGGATATTATTGAATTTCTCATTGGTGATATACAGTGACTACCATACCAAGCTGTTAAATTTGCTTCTTCTTGAAGACTGGAATAAAACTTTAAATTAAGAATTTAGCTTAAACAGAAGGATAAATTAATTATGAATTGTTTGAAATTTCAAATAATTGCTAGTACTTTTGAGCAAGTGGAGAATGAAGGAGGGGCAGATAGATATTTAGAGAAAAAAAATTACTTCTCTGGGGCATTTCCTTTTCTCTGAGGGCTATAGCAGTAAATACTTGTCTTTTACCGTTAACTGGAAAGCATCTGTTGCCTATCCTGGGGTCACCAATGTGGCAGAATTTTGAAAAAGTTAACTATTTGTATTGCAATCAGGTGTAATTATGGCAAAAATGACTGGGATCATCTAATCTTGCTATATAATGATGCTTTTCTCTTTCACAAAAATGTCTTTAGTCAGAAGGCTTCCACTTTGGAGTTGTGTGTACTAACTTGTCTGTCTTATTTATAATATTTCACAATTCATTAGCACAGCGTGAGTCAAAAGATCTGTATGGGGTATTTTATAATGGTCCACCACTCTGATTCATGTCTGCAGTTAAAACCGTGAACCAGAAAATATTGGGCTATTAGTGAAATGTTTTAAGCTAACCCACAATGTCCGCTTCAACATAGACACTAACAAAATGGACAATTTATTAAAGAAATACTTTTCCAGCAGCAGTAGTTATTCCTGTCCCCCATTACCTGCTGAGGTTTTTGCTTTATGTCCTGGCGCATCCAGTGTCTACAGTTATGCATTAAGTTTCATTTATTGGGTATTATTTTTAGTTCATGCTTTAGTCTTTCTCTGGAAGAACTGAAGATGTCATATGGAGGAGTCTCCTTTTTTGCATATTGGTGTATTTCACAAATGAACATGTCACACTGGTGTAAACCAGGCATTGCCTTTCTGCAAGTTAATAAAGGTGATGCTGGAAAAAAAGCAGGCCATTGATGTGTAGCTCTAGGTAAGAGGAAAGTGCTTATAGTGCTGTTGTAGGAGTTCTTTTCTCCTAAAAATCCACTGTTATGGTGAGTACATTTAAACAATATGTGTTTTCCTAGTATAGCAGTTGCATTGTGAAGCATAATTTTCAAAATGTCTAGCTGTGTACCAATTCCCCACAAACTCTCTAATCAACTATGTATTGCTTTTATAAATATAAACTGATTGCCAAGGGAGGTTCAGTCTTTAAAAAAAAATGTTTCCTGTTTTTAGGCTGTGCGATTAGAGAGCATATTACCAGACAGGGTAAGATACATGGTAGTCGTGTATTCAGTTGGTCGCCAAGACACTGAGGAGAACATTCTGCTGGGAATAGACTTCACTAATAAGGAAAGGTGAGAAGTTGTGTTCTTTAGTATTGAAAAGCAGATCTGTAAACAAAGTGCTTAGTTTATTCATTTTTATACTTTTGCATGCCATTTCATTTTCAACATTCACATCCTAATCTGTTTTGTATATTTTATAGTGAAAGTGTAGACACTTGCATTCTGCTAAAGTTTTAATGTTGTATTGTACTGTATATGGCTTTTTGAATGTTTTGTGACTTATAGGGGGAGAACTGTGATTTATGTAATTGTCCACTCTGTACGAAACTGGGGTTGATTGCAATGAGCATTGCAGATGTCTGTCCTCATGTATCTTGCTCTAAAAGAAGACATAAGATTTACTTGTCATTCATTTATTTGATGACTATTAGGTGGACTTACTGCAGCTGGTACTGGATGAAAAAAAGGTTAAGGATCAAAAACCTGTTGCAAAGAGTTATACTAGCTCTTTACTAATATGCATTAAAAGCACCAGTGGTGTTCCACGAGGATCACTCCTGGGACCTCTGCTGTTTGGAATCAATTTCTCTGAAGTCTAAGCTAAAACCAAAGGACTTTGGCTGACAGTTTGCTGATAACTGCAAACTGTTTGTGGTCACAGAATCTCTAAACAGTGTCAATATCCTTCAAGAAGGTTTTACGCAAACAAATGATTGGTGCTAAAGTCATGGCCTTGAACTCAATGCAAAAAATGCATCATCATCCCTTTCGGCAAGAGCGATGTTGCCACAAATTACCACATCAATAGCAGTACCCTAAGTACACGCTCAGTGCTGAAAGATCTGGGTATTCAGTTTGACAGCAACCTTGCCTTTGATCACCATGTCTCCAGAGTGGCAAGAAGGGCATTCCATATGGCTCACGTCATAAGTAAGGGCATTGCCTTGAGGAAAAAGTGAAGTTATCACCTCCCTGTGCTCTTTACTCATTAGGTCAATAACTGAGTACAATGCCCCTTTTTGCATGTACCTTTCAAAGTACCTGCAGCAGTTGGATAGACCACAAATGTTTCTCACAAAGAAAATTCAAGGTGGATCGGATGAAATCACTGTCACTTTGTTCTGTTTCATACAGACTGCTCAGAGGCAATCTCTGGCATATAAGGTGATCTCTGGCTCTGATTTATTGGAAATGCTGCACATCCGCAATTCAGATGGCACACATGATACTTGCTCTAAAGACCTAAACCTGGTATGTGACATCAATAGAACCAGTTGGAGGGACAGATTTGTCTCACAACGGTTACCACCACATCTTTGGAATAGACTCCCACTTCACATCAAACAGAGCACCTCATTGGCCCTCTTCAGACACAATCTGGATGATTGAATGGGTAACTGTAAATTCACCCTGGAGGTTCAAACTATGTCCCACTTGCACAGGGGCAATAGGTCCTGATCATGGTAACAAGGGCAAAAATTGGGTAGGCTTGTAAGGGCCCTTAGGCCATTAGCCTAGTAACTTTCTACAATCCTATGAATTTACGCAGCAGCTGTCTCAGACATGGCTGCAGAAATGACTGCTGATACTGCACTCGTGCCTAGCCGACCAGCAAAAGTAGTAACACCACTGAGTTGCAAAAACCAATCAGTAGCACTTCCGCAGTGTGCAGTTACACCATCTGACAGCTTAAGCCTAAGGCAGCACTCCTTTTGCTGCGCTCTAGTTGCAGTATTAGTTGGGAGTCACTTTTCAGACAGAACCTGGGAAGGAACAAAGAAAGGAAAAGTAAACACAGAATCTATGCTGTAGCATTACAACAGTCTAGTTTCTCGGTCTATTATACAATAGAAAAATCTGTTCATTACACACTAAAGCAAGATAAGGTCAATTTTAACATATCTGCATGAAGCCCAGTCCATGTAACAGAGCATAGGGCATTTAAGACAGGAAGGATGAAATTTCAAAATATTGCATAGTACAACTTGCACTGTGCAGTCTGTTTTCTGTCGTGGAACATGATCCCATTATGTTAGCTGCCTATGCAAGGAGTATATTATCAGGAGCTTCTTGTAGCATAATAAATGCCTAAGATCCATATTATGTTAGGGTTTACTAGTCAGGACATGAACTGAGGCAAAAGACATGTAATACTAAATATACAGTACAAATGTGTTTCAACACTAACCCATGTAATGCTACAGAAACGGTACATAAAATTCCCTCCCCAATGTCTAGTAAAAGTAATGTGTCTTGGCTTTTCCCGGTTAGGGGTCACCACAGCGGAACTCCGGTCCACTAATGATTGGCAGTGGATTTTTATGGTGCTGAGTTGCCAGCCCGATGCCCAACCTTCAAAGAAGGCACACCCATTCATGCACGCACCTACCTGCATGTCTTTATACATCACTCTACCACGGGGAGGACATGCAGACTCCACACAGAAGGCGCTCCAGCTGAGAATCGAACGGGAGAACCTCTTGCTGTGAGGCGACAACGCTAATCGCTGCACCACCGCAGCCTAACTCCCTCCCCAATGTCTATTGTAACCATAATGCTTACATTTAGGGTCACATCCTATTTCTATTAGTAGTTGCTAAATGTGTGGGTTATTCAAGGAATCCAACCTTCATCCTGCCACCCTGTATAAAATTATTATAGATGTGCCTATCCTGTAGGCGGTCTCCATACAATTTCCTTACCCTTATAAAATTAACACCGACTTGCTAATCATGTTGGATCACTCCACATTCTCAACTCATGTAAAATGATGTTGCACTACTCACTGTCCAAGGTCACTCATCTCTCAGTCCATGCAGTTTAATATTATAGCTGCTCATTGTTTAGTTTATCCCTTCCACCTCCTGTTCCCTACCAGTCGGTACCACAAAAGATGTCCTTCCATTTCACTGTTGCAGTATTCAGTATACTAGGGATCTCCTGCCAAGGGCAGCCCAAGGTCCAGCCAGTATCCTAAAGCCTTTAGGTTGCTTTAAAGTATGCCATGCATCACATGTATGCTCCTTGCGTAGCATAGGGCATAAAGATGACATTTGGACGTACAATACTGAGAACTTCTTTGCAGCTTGATCTTCGGTCTGAATGCCCATTCCATTGCTGGTTCATCAAGTTGTTGCAGATAAGCGCCCCACTGGGGTTATTTTTTAATTATCTTTTTTTATTGTTGCATGTGGGGTTTTATGTCATCCAAGAAGGGTAAGTGCTAGTGTGGGAGATGGATTCCGCTTAAAGACTGCCAAGAACTGTTTTGCCTTGGCACCTCGCACAACCATACATCCTGTTCCATCCGTCAGGTCTTTGTACCTAAAACCCTTCATAGTAGACTCTCTTCTTTGGCACTCTATCTTGAAAACCAGCGTCTTAAACTTCTTGCAAAATGATGATGGAGGGAACTTCCCTCTCTGAGGGACAAGCCAGTAGTGAAGAAGACCAAGAAGTCTAGGCCAGAATCTTCTGCTGTTCAGTCTCCGCCAGACATATCTCCGAAGGTGAGTGAATGCCCGGAGGTTTGTCCAGCTTAATCATTGTAATCCTGTGCCACGACGAGTTTGGAATCCAGCGGGGCTCTGACTTTAAGCACATCTGAGGAGGTATTGCAGACATCTGTTTTGGACACACCACACACCTTGATCTTCTCTGACTAATATTTAAGGAACACCCCTAGGTCCTCATAAAGTCCTTACTACCATGATTGAATGCCATCCTAGGTCAGAGCTTGCTAAATTTTATAAGGTGGACATTCCATTGAAGAAAAAGCAAAAGACTAAACATATCACTTCTGCTCCTAAGAATCTACAAAATGGTTTGTGTTCAGCCCCACCACTTTGGTCCTCTATTCTCTTAAAAAGACCCAGGAAACAGGAGTCCTCTAAAGAGGAGATGGATTCAGATGAGGAATCCCTTGCTTACTCTTCTCAGATTCCCTCTCCTTTAGTCTATGGATCAGAGGAATAGGAATCTACAAGTCCTGATTATTCCCTGTGAAGAGATTTGAGGAGATTTTGTTTGGGAGTATGATCTCAAGGATGATGGAGTTCTTTAAATGGGATTGTCCTAAGGTTTCTGAGGTACATAAAGGATATTATGAGTTACTGCAGATTAATTCTCCTGAACCTTCTGTTATTCCTCCTGTTTTGGCTGCATTTTCCAATGCTCCTGATGCTCCAGACCTCAGCCTCCTGCTCCCAAGAAACTTGATAAATTCTATAGGATGCCTGAGGGCTATAAATTTTTGTACAAGTGTCCTTCTGCTGACCCCTCAGTAGTGTCTGTAGCTTCTGACAAACCCTCTCAATTGCTTCCTTCTCACAAGTTACTGCCCTGTGATAAAGATAGCAGGACTATGGAAAGGCTAGACAATAAGGTTTATATGTCTAAAACCTTGGCTTTTAGGGATGTTAATTATCAGACCCATATGTCCAGCTATTTGTTGGCTTTCCTATCTCACACCTGTCAGGTTATTTCTGATCTTCCAGACTCTTAAGAGTAAAACTTGATTATCCTTTCCCTGTTGGGGACTTCCTCCCAGGTGACTCATCATTCCATCAGCTGTAGTTATGATGCAGCAGATGCTTCTTGGGTCTGTGATGAGGAGGTATTTTTGGCTTCAGCTTCAACTTTGCCTTATGATTTTAAGGCTCAGTTGATGGATGCCCCTCTTGTTAATAAACACTTGTTTGATGAAGCTGCTGCTGCTATGTTTAAGTCCCTTCAGGGACCCATGGCATTGATTACAAGAATGGATGCTGTAGAAGGAATTCAGGCAGGCATTCAGGAAAGTATGGGACTGTTGAAAAGGGGTTTGGGGTGAAAGTAGGGATGAAGGTAAGTTAGAATGTCAAGTGTACTTTAAAGAACAGATTAGATAGGTTTACTGTGTCGTCCTGCCATCTGATAGATATATTATTATGCAACATGGAAGATATTTTCATGAAAGCCTAAGAACAATGTAGGCTATTAAGTGAAACAGGAAAAAAAGAAATAAAGCATATAGAAGGAAAAAGTTAAGAACATAAGCATGTTTAGCAGAATCAGGAAGCTGGGAGAGTTGCACAAGTGAGGAAAAATGATGGTCTTGTGTGTGAGGAGTCAGTACATTTGCCATAAATGTGACAGTCTTGGTAATGGCAGGTGTGGAATCAATATAAGGGTGAGTAGAGCTTTGGGTCAGCTGATGAGTAACAATTTTTAATTTATTTTTTATTTTGTTATTTATTTATTTTTAGACAGAAAAAGGAAACAAGCAGAAGATTAAATGAGGAATGGTCCATACGATGAGTGAAGGATCAACTTTAGATTTTTATTTTCTTACTGAGTTTGCTAGTGGGTATGTTGAGGTTCAGGATTGATTTAAATTGAAACAGAAAACCACTGCAGCCATGAGGCTGGTGATGTAAAATACCATGTCCCCAAGGGTGTATTCATCCACTTTGAGAAGAGGTGGTAGATCTTAAAGGGAGAGTGTCAAGATTCCATGTAGCTCTCATTGTTTTGATTAAGCTGGTAGGTCAGGTGATCCTATTGTTTACATTGACAGCTTTTAGTGTGATGGCTCAAGTTTCAGTACCTTGGGGGAAGGGTAATTTAACACTTCAGGAAATGCTAACAGTTTCCTCTGTGCTCTCTTTTATTTACAGCCCCATGCTGATAGTAAAACCGTATCACTACATTTTGAAATGTAGGGAAGAAGTGCTTATACGAGCTACTGTTTTTTTTTTTTTGCATCTTTCACTTTGGAGGCAGACACAAATGTGATTTTTTTAAAATATTTTCTGCAGCACACTTGTTTGGATATATATCTAATGGAAAAAAGATGTAATGGATTTTACTGCCCGTTGATGTGCTTTTACATAATGTCCTACTGCTGTTTGTTATATGAGAAAGGGTCACCACAATTATGTCCCTAGATGAGCAGTACAGGATGCATTACTGTTGGTGGAGGACTAATCAGAATGTGACATAAAAAAAGGTGTACTGTTACATTAGAAGCACTGAATAGCTAAGTCACCTTTCAATAGTAGACATGTAGAAAAGACAAACTACTGTTCCACATTGCTAAAGAATTATCCCTGGTCCTAACATGCAAACATTGCTTCAGGAAGGTCATCTGTAAAACCTTTTCAGCATGGGTACCACCCAGAAAGAATTTTAGTGAGCTTATTCAAGAATGCTGTAAAATCTGAACTCTCCTAAAGCTGTGTTAATATTTATAGACACAGTATTTTTTTTATTTTCTGCTCGTTTATGCAACGTACCACATTGCATTACAAATCATATGCAACCTAAAAGCTCACTGTGCCATTACTACAAAGTTTCAGAAAGTGGATGAAATGCATTCCTCCTGTCTAACAAACACCATACCCAAAGGAATCAAGGTTTGCAATAGACTTATAAAGACTGTTTTATAATCCCGACTCACATGTCCTTGATAAACAACATACCAAACATAAACGAAGGGTACCTGCAAGCTGTTGAAAAGTGATATAAAAAAATAAATGTGAAATAATAACCTGACAAATAAAAACAAAGAAAGAACGGTTATATACCAGTGTAGTGCCTCGCAGGATGCGCAGTAGCAAACCCCGCCCCTGACCGCCCATAACTACTGTGACTGTCAATCAGCTCACGTGTAAAACACAAGACAGTAACCAAATACAGGCGGAAAATGTACGCTATTTATAATATATATAAAGTATATAAACAAATATATAACTACTGTGACCGTCAATCAGCTCATCATGTCAACACCTTACATGCCTTACGTACATGCCGTCTATGCCGCGAGGCACTACACTGGCATGTAGAACCAAAATCATTACTAGAAAACCTAATGTATAAGTAAAACCAGCATGAGTTTGTTTGGCGGGAGAAATACGGGAGGAAGGCTGAGGACTTGTTTAGGTGCCTTCTCGAACATATAAGAGAGTACCAGGAGGATCACAAGGAAGAGCTTGGTTTCCGTGCGTATGCACAGTAGCTATGCAGGCTATTTACTTTTCAGTTAAAAATGCAGGCTATTTACTTTTCAGTTTAAACTTTAATTTGTTTAAAATTTTAAATTTGTTTAAAGTGTGTTTAAACTTTCTACCTTACTAGCCTTACTACCTTACTAGTAATGTTACAAATATAGTAAATGTGTTCTCTGTCATTCACAGCGATGTTATTGACATTGTATTGACAGTCTATTCCCTTATAAATAAACTCGCTAACTACAAAAAAGCAAACGTCTTTCCTCTCATTCCACGGTTATAGCAAATGTCATTCACAGCCATATAACAGTGTATATGCAGTAAAGTATGAAAGTATTGCTGTGGTATATGCCTGAAAATACAAAATTAGTAGCCTTGTACAGGTTCAGAATACACTGTACAGCAGAAAGACCAAATTTCTGCAGTTTACAGGAGGGTATTAAGCAACAGCAAAAAAAACAATGTATCAAACACCAATGTAATCCGACGTATTCGTCGTAGTAACGACAGTTTAATGACAGCAAAAGCACCTCTGTCAGTCACAAACTAATATGTAAAGAAGTAAGAAAATAATAAAAATTGCAGTGTATATCCGATATATTCCTCGTTCTAACGAGAGTTTCTTAACATTAAAAACAGTTCTGTCCGTCACAAAGTAATACACAATAAAGTAATAAAATAAGAAACATTCCAATGTATATCCGATATACAATAAAATAAAATAAACTAATAACAATTCCACTGTATATCGTCGTAGTAGCGCCAGCAAGGGGCGGCGCTATAGCAGGCTAACTGTCAACCAAAGTATACCACGCCCCAAGCTGCGCAGTACCGCCTGCGAGGCACTACACTGTAATATAGCCGAAAGAATTACCCTAATATAGACTGGGAACACTACTCAAGCCCAAACACCCTAGCCCAAAAGTTCCTGGAATTCATAAACTCAAATGCCATGGAACAACTAGTCACCATCCCCACAAGACGAGAAAACATACTTGATCTCATCATCACGAACATGGGAGCACAATGTTTAACACCGGAAGTATACCCCTCACTGGTGAGATCAGATCACAAACTAATCTCGCTGGAGGTCCTCATCCCACCCCCACCTGAAATAGAAAACACCACAGTAAAGAATTTCGCCAAAGCCGACTTCACACTTCTAAAGACTAGTGTGGTCTCCTTTAAGGCCCCCGAGCCGGCGGAAAACAGTATTCAAGCCGCTGAATCACTTACAAATGCCTTCTACCAGCACCTGCAGGACTGCATGGATAAGGCAATCCCAAGCAAAACAAAGACTCTTTGTAACAAAGGCAAGCGCCCAGTCTGGTGGACCCCAGCCATAAACAAACTCTACAACAAAAGGAGGAAGCTACTACAAGATAGAGCAAAATCCTTAAAAGGTAAGACACCCTTGATCACTATAAGTAAAAACTAAGAGCTCTCATAAAATCATCCAAAGCAAATTTTGAGAGAAAAATAGCTAAAGACTCAAAAGACAATCATAAGGCCTTCTTTAGCTATGTTAGAAACCTGGGAGGAAACTCCCAGATATGCTCAGAACTAGTTCAAAATGATGTGAAGATTACTGATCCTACAGACATTGCCAACATACTGGCTGACAGGTTCAGTGCAAACTTCTCTCCCTCCCCCAAAAGGAGAGATATCTATACCAAGCGATTGCAGCCCCCAAACATCTCCAACGCCCAAGTGAGAACTGCTCTCCAAAGCAAAAACACAGCATCCATGGGAACTGATGGTGTCCCCGGCTGTGTGCTCCACGAACTCAACGAGGAATTAAACCCACAGCTAGGACAGCTGTTTGATCATAGTCATACCTCTGGATACGCACTCCAGGAGTGGCGCACTGCAACTGTGGTCCCACTTCACAAAGGCGGTGCCTCCACCGACCCTGGAAATTACCGCCCATTAGCTTGACAAGCCTTATCTGCAAAGCCATAGAGAGGATCATAATGGACCTCATAAATAAAGACATAGGAATTTGCAGACTTTGGATCCATCCCAGTTTGGCTTTGTCAAAGGCAGATCATGCCTTCTAAACTTGGTTGACTTTTTCAAACAGTCACCAAAGCCATTGATGAGGAAAGGCAGTCCATACAGCCTACCTCGATCTGGCGAAGGCCTTCGATACAATACCCCACTCGGGTATCATTGAAAAACTCATCAGCTTAAATGTTAACCCATATATCACAAGATGGGTTGCAAACTGGCTGAGTGACAGAACCCACAGGGTCAGAGTTGCTGGCGCCATGTCAGACTCAAAGCCTGTCACAAGTGGTGTACCACAGGGCTCAGTCCTGGGCCCACTCTTGTTTGGCATCTACTTTTCCAAAGTACAAGCAAACACAGGAGGGTTATGGCTGACAAAGTTTGCAGATGACTGCAAACTGGGCCATAGTAGAAAACACATCTGACACAGATATCCTTCAGAAGGGTCTCACAGAAACGGATAACTGGTGCCAGAGCCATGGCCTAAAGTTAAATGCCAAAAAATGCATAGTCATACCCTTCGGGAAAAACAAGGTTACCCATAGCTACCAAATAGGTGGCAATCCACTGAGCACAGAAGAAGTTATCAGGGACCTGGGGACCCAGGTTGATAGTAGTCTGTCATTCGACACCCATGTAGCTAAAGTAGTTAGGAAGACCTTCTACATTGCCCACCTTATCATGAAGGGATTCTCATCTAGATCAAGGGAGGTCATAGTCTCCTGATACTCATCACTCATCAGACCAATGATTGAGTACAATGCCCCATTCGGAATGTATCTGACCCGACACTTGCAGCAGCTGGAGAGGCCACAAAGTTCCTCACCAAAAGGATAAAAGGTCTCAAACATCTGTCCTATGCTGCCCGACTGAAAGAACTCCAGCTCTATTCAGTCGCTTATCGCTTGCTCAGAGGTGACCTTTGCCTAACATACAAGGCCATGTCAAACCCAGATTTGATGAATATGCTTCACCTCAAAAAATCTAGATCCGTCAGAGCCACAAGGGCGGGAGACTTAAACCTCGACACGGCTATTAATAGGACGTGCTGGAGGGATAGATTCATCACCCAAAGACTCCCTATGCTGTGGAATAAAATCCCGGTATATGTGAGGCAGAGCACCTCGCTGGCCTTGTTCAAGAGAAATCTTGACCAATGGATGGGAGATCGCAGATATACCCCAGGGATTACCTCAGTGTCACTGCTCGACAGAGGCACAGCAAAATAATGGGTATAGTTCCCCATACTAAAGGGGTGGCGTAAGCCACAAAACTATGGGCTAGGCTTGTAAATGCCCTCGGGCAGATAGCCTAGTATGAACCTATGAACCTATGAAGAACAGTAATGCACCTTGTCAGTTCTGCTGCACCCCATGTCGGGACTGTTCCACCCAGTCCTTCTGCTTGAATAAGTCCACTCTGAACTCACACAACTTTGTACCAAGTGAATTACAGAGTTTAAAGTAATAAGTGCTTGTCCCAAAAACTATGCAGCCTTGGAAGGGGAATCTTAAAATAGTGTGGGGGAAGGGTAATCTTTTTGCCTCTATGTAAATGTTCTTTAGTACTAGTTATTTGTACTGCTCAAGTGCCAACTCCTTGACATACTTTGCCTTTATGAATAACTCCCCTGTTACTCAAATGATTCCATAAAGGTTGTCTTACATGTTCTGGGTGGCTGCACCCCACAAATCCCTCTAGCTAATATGAATATCCTCCAGGGTTGCACCATTTGTGGGGAAGGAAACCAAGTTATGAGATTCTACTACTATGCTGCCTGTGCCTTTTGTTACCAAAAGTAACCACTGCTGTTATTGTTTCTGTTTTATGGTTGTGTTAATTTTCATGAACTGATTGCCATATATGAATGAGAGATTTTTTTCAGAAATGCAAAGGAATTCCTCATGTTGGACAGTGTGGATAAAATGACAACATTCTTTGGTCAGATGACTTCAAGAGATATTTGGCATATGCTACATGGACTTTGGTCAAGTAGTTAGCTGTACCATATAAGCATATTGGGAGCTGAGAATGTCTCAAATGATGATGTCCTGGCAGCCCTATCAGGCCTAAAAAGAATAACTTAAATCCAAAGAGAATAAAAATGGGGGTTAGCACTGGACTTACAACTGGGTTATTATGGGAGTTCAGCCTCATGTTAACAAAGGTTCAGAAGTATATAGGCCAACAACCACCAGGGCCTTAATAAGCCTAGTCATGCATCCCAAGCCTAGTCATGCAACACAACCCAATTGTATCCCTGTGTATCTTGGACATTTATTAGGAGAGGTATGTTAGTTGGGAAGTTTTTAGAGATTATGTGAAGGATATGTTAGTTTGGGTGTTACTGACTGTCTCTGTATATCAGAGATATGGGGCCAGACCCTATTTACTATCAAGTAGCGGTAATATATAATCAAGTAGTGGTCCATTTCTATGTTAGCGTCTATGACTATATAAAGAGATTCTGCTGTATTTCTTAAGATGATCCTAAGATCTTCAAGTAGAATGCAGCACAGACAGAGCAAGCATAAAGCCGAATGGTGGAACATGTAAATCTGTGATATAAAATCATGGTCACAGTCAAAGAAAACTGGTACAACACACCCAGTGCACAACGTATACGTGCTGGTGGTAATGCTGGGGCAGATATAATGATACTGGAAAATACTTAATGTTTTACTCAAACATAAGCTAACCTGGGACTAACATATTTCAACTAAACAAAGCTATAAGGTTTCCTCTACAGTGAAAGTATAACTAGAGTATGGCTGCTTATGTAATGAAACTGTAAGTAGAGTAAAACAATACAAAACAATATACTTTGACAATAGATAATGAATAAATGGCCATGCAGATCGATGCAATTCCAAAGCTGTCACTATGGTCCAGTTTATGCACAGCCAGCATTTTTAAAACCAACCTCTCATACTTGCTACCCCATTTCAGTCCAATACCTCTTTCACAGGTGACACTGCTTCTGCATGTGGTATTTCATTGATTAGGCTGCTACACACACCCATCACTGTTTAGGAGTGATAGCATTTGTGTTATTCTTGGTGACAGTACCCTGCACAATAAAACAGCATGTATTTTTTTTTCTTTATGGTAGTACTGTAGTCATAGCTTTGCAACAATTATACAGGTTATACTCCTGGGGTCTGTGGATGCATTTTTTTATGCTGGCTGTGCACTTCTAGTAAGGCAGAACAATCCACTGTATATTCATAGTAATGAGAGGGAAGAAATGGAGAGTACCCTGCATGGCCTGAATAAATGTCTTTACAGAAAGACAACTTCTTAGTTTCTTTTGGTAATGCCTGCTCTGTGTACCCTATCATTTTACCAGCCTTTATCACATAATGGACACCCACTTCAGTGGTGGACTCACAAACAGGGAAAACATGGTATACACTTGTACATGTCAAAAATTTTTTTTAGTCATTCACATTGATTCAGGTGGTCTTAGCTTCTATGGCAGAACCACATACTCTGTAAATACTGTGATTTTATACACACTACATCAAAATGCCCTGTCTAACTGGTGTTGCCAGCTTCTCTATTTATTAAAATTCATTTACTAGGAAAGTCCAACTATTCCAAAATGTAGTGAATGCCAACCTTTCTGTGGGAGGCACCATAAGAAATGCCATTGCTCCCCAAGGAACCATGGATTTTACTATGGTGTTGAACACCAACTTCTATACATAAGGAATGGTCTAAGAGCAATGCTTCCTCCCCTATGGCAGCATTACTTGCAAAACCAGCCTGGCCTTCCATGGCATATCTCATTTGTACCAGGAATGCTCAGTATGAGCAGAACTGGCAGATAGGAAACTCCATCTGATTCTGCATATGCACCTCAAAGATATTTAGAGTACTTTGTTTTCATACAGACAGTGCATGTAGTGGTAGAAATGTAGTAGTGTCTGGACTACCCCAGACAACAAACAATTTACTGCCATCCCCTATAAAGGTCCTTTACATACATCTCCCCTTTAAGTCTTTTTCCTCCTCTACTTGTATAATTCATTACCCTGAATCTTTGCTTACCAAGCCTTCAACTTTCTCACTCCTCCTAACCTCACCACACCTAGCTATACATTCCATTCTTATCTGTTTCATCCAGAAATCCTTCTCCTACTGACTCCCCTTCCAGATTTATATATCTCAATGTAAAATAGTGTGTTTACTAGTCTTTCAATGTGAAGTTGTGTGAATTTATGTTTTCATTATTTTGTTGAACATACAGTATATCAATGACGGCTCCCAATTGCTCAGATTTTCGCAGAATGTCCAAATTTTTGTCTCATGTTTTAGATCTGTTCCTAGGTTCGTAGGTTGGTACTAGACTGTCGGCCCTAAGGTCTATATAAACCTAGCCATAACAGTTCCGGCTATTTCTACCCAGGACATTTACTTCCCTGGTCCCCTGTCTAGCAGGGCGACTGACGTGATCCCCAGGGTGAATTTCCTATCTCCCATCCACTCATCAAGGTTCCTTTTGAAGAGGGCCAAAGAAGCGCTCTGTTTGACTTATATGGGCAGTCTGTTCGAGAGTATGGGGAGTCTCTGGGACAGGAACCTATCCCTCCAGCATGTTTTGTTCATTGTGATGACCAGGTTTAGATCCCTGGAGCACGTGGCTCTGAGGGACTGGGATTTCTTTAAGTGTAGCATGTCCAACAGCTGTGGGTTTGACATGGCCTTGTATGTTAAGCAGAGATCGCGTGTGAGTAGATGATATGTGACAGAGTATAGCTGGAGTTTTTTTAGATGGTCAGCATAAGGCATCTGCTTTAGGCCTGTGATTCTTTTTTTGAGGTATTTCTGCGGACCTTCCAACTGTTGCAGGTGTCTTGTGAGGTACATACTGAATGGGGCATTGTACTCTATGATGGGCCTAATGAGGGATGAGTACAGTGGGACAATAACCTCCTTTTTATGGATGAAAAGCCCTTATTGATGAGATGTGCCACATAGGATTTCCTGACTGTTGTGGCGATGTGGTTATCGAAGGTGAGACCACTGTCCACCTGTGTCCCTTATCACACTTTTGGTGTTTAGTGTACTGACATTTATGTGGTAATTCATGGGTACATGGTTTTTCCCAAAGGGGATAACTATACATTTCTTGACATTGAGCTTGAGCCCATGGCTCTGGCACCAAGCATCTGTCTCTGTAAGGCCCTTTTGTAGAATATCCACATCACTTGTGGATTCAATAATGGCTCCCAGTTTGTGGTCATCTGCGAACTTTGTTAGCCAGAGTCCCTTGGTGTTGGTCTGTACTTCAGAGAAGTAGATGCCAAACAAGAGCGGTGCCAGGATTGAACCCTGTGGTACTCCAATTGTCACTTGTCTGGAGCTGGATTTGGAGTCGGCTACTTTTACAGTGTGGGTTCTGTCAGTAAGCCAGTTTGAACCCATTGAGTGATGTAGGGATTAATGCCCAGCTTAGTAAGTTTATCTATGATTCCAGAGTGGGGGATGGTGTCAAAGGCCTTGGCAAGGTCCAGATTGGCTGCGTGGACCGTCTTACCCTTGTCCATGGCTCTGGAGACTAATTCAAAGAAGTCAGTCAGGTTGAGGAGACGAGATCGACCCGTCACGAAACCAAACTGGGTGGGGTCCAGTGTTTGAAGATTGCCAATGTCTTTGTTTATAAGTTCCTAATGATAAAACATTTGGTTTTCTGGCAAATCAGCGAGGACTGAATTAATAAAATAATGACAACCATTTCAGTTTCAGCCTTCATATCCTTCAGAAAATGCATGGTAACACAAAACATTTTATTCTAGCAATTTTCTAAGATTGTACAAGCAATATTTAAAATTTGTCCCTAGTTTTGGCCTTTGTTCCCCATTAATTTTGGCTTTGCCTAGATATCTTGTACTACAAGGTTGAGAGGTATGATCAATGTAACATAGTATGTGTAGAGTTCACAGTGTGGTAACAATATTCATTATGTGGTATAGCACAGGCTACTCTATGTCCTCATACAGTAAAAAGCAGTTTCAACAATTGGCTAAAGTATTGGTGTCATTCAAAGGGGATCCAGTGTCTGTCAGCCTGGGATGACATGCTCGACAAGCCACGTTGCTTCGCTAGGGACGGCTTGCACCTGTCACCCTTAGGCTTTCGTATACTGGCCAAAACTCTTGCCACCCCCATAGTGCCTTTTTTAGGCAAGGCTCAAAGGACAAACCCACCTCCATAGACAACTCAAGGATAAAAAAAACTAAAGGTAATGCTACTCAATGCCAGACGTCTAAACCTCAAGATGCATGCACTCGAGGCTCTCCTCAGTATGGAGAAAATCGATGTCTGTGCAGTAACAGAAACCTGGTTCAAGGCTCCTGAGAGCATCCCAGCACTACCAGGTTATAACTCATACCATGCTTTTCGGCCCCAAAACTCGGACTGAAGCACAAAAGGAGGGGGAGTATCTATATTCATCAAAGATACCTACACCTCCAGGTTATTGGCACTGCATGAAGCATCGGAAACCATCCATGTGCAACTAACAATGGGCAAAACTGCCTTTCAGTTTGTAGCCTGCTACAGATCACCCTCCCTTTCACAGGAACCCCACTTGGCATTCCTGAGAACACTGGAGAATATGAAGGTCTCTCCAAACACTATGTTACTGGGTGACTTCAACTACCCAAACATTGACTGGGAAAACTACTCAAGCCCAAACACCCTTGCGCAATGGTTCCTTGAATTTATAAACTTTAACGCGATGGAACAACTGGTCACCACTCCCACAAGAGGGAACAACATATTGGACCTGGTCATCACCAACATGGGGACTCTATGTTCCACACCAGAGGTAAACCCCTCATTGGTAAGATCAGACCATAAACTAATTTCCCTGGACATCCATATCCCGTCCCCACCCCCAGCCAAGGAAATCACTGTAAAGAATTTCTCAAAAGCTTACTTCACACTTCTCAAGACTGAGGTGGAATCCTTCAAAGGTCCCGGGCCAGAGGATAATACAGCCCAATCCTCAGAATCCTTTACAATTGCATTCTTTGAGCACCTGCAGGAATGCATGGATAGTGCTATCCCAAATAAAACCAAGACTCACTCCTCCAAAAACAGGAGACCTGTCTGGTGGACCCCGGCCATAAATAAGCTATACAACAGAAGGAGGAAGCTACTACATGACAGAGCAAAATCCCAAAAAGGGAAGGCATCTCTGATCAGTATTAGCAAGAAACTACGATCCCTCATAAAATCATCAAAGGCCAGTTTCGAAAGAAAAATTGCCCTAGACACTAAAGATAATCAAAAGGCCTTCTTTAGTTATGTCAGGAATATGGGTGGAAACTCCCAGATATGCTCTGAATTGTTGCATAACGGTACAAAATATACCGAACCTACAGACATAGCCAACATCCTGGCAGACAGATTCAGTGCTAACTTTTTCCCCCCTTCCCCCTCAAAGGAGCAAATGCCTATCCCAACTGAATGTAACCTTCCTGACATCACAGATGCACAGGTGAAAGCTGCCCTCTCCAAAGCAAAAAACACAGCATCTATGGGACCGGACGGTGTCCCAGGCTGCGTCTTACATGAGCTCCAAGAAGAACTGAACCCTCACATTAAGTCACTGTTCAAACCTAGCCTTACTACAGGTTATGTACCTAAAGAATGGCGTACAGCTACAGTGGTTCCACTCCACAAAGGTGGCACCACAACGGACCCCGGGAACTATCGCCCCATAACCCTGACTAGTCTGGTCTGTAAAGCTATGGAGCTTATTATCATGGAACTCATAAACAAAGACATTGGGAGCCTCCAGACACTAGACCCTACCCAATTCGGCTTTAAGGGCAGATCTTGCCTCTTAAACCTAGTTGATTTCTTTGAAACAGTTACCAAAGCCATAGATGAGGGCAAGGTAGTCCACACAGCCTACCTGGACCTCGCAAAAGCCTTTGACACAATACCCCACTTGGGCATCATAAATAAGCTTACCAGCTTAAATATCAACCCCTATACCACAAGATGGGTTACAAACTGGCTCAGGGATAGAACCCACATGGTCAGAATCACAGGTGCCACGTCCGAATCCAAACCAGTTACAAGTGGCGTCCCACAAGGCTCAGTTCTGGGACCTCTCTTATTCGGTATATACTTCTCTGAGGTTCAGGCTAACATGGGGGGACTATGGCTGTCAAAGTTTGCAGATGACTGCAAACTGGGAGCCATAATTGACTGTCCAGCTGACACAAGCATCCTCCAAAAGGGTCTCACGGAGACTGATGCTTAGTGCCAGAACCACGGCCTCAAGCTAAATGCTAAAAAGTGCATAGTCATCCCCTTTGGGAAAAACAAAGTGCCCACAAATTACCACATAGGTGGTAATCCATTAAGTACGGAAGAAGTAATTAGAGAATTGGGGACCAACGTAGATGGTAATCTCTCCTTTGATAATCACGTTGCCATAGTGGTTAGAAAGACCTTCTATATAGCCCACCTTATCACGAAAGGGTTCGCATCTAGATCAAGAGACGTCATTGTGCCCCTCTACTCCTCACTCATCAGGTCCATAATTGAATACAATGCCCCTTACCTTTGGGATGTACCAGCACCTGGCTGCAACTGAAAAGTACCCACCCAAAAGGATCATGGGCTACAAACACCACAAACAGATGTCCTATAAAAGAAACTCCAGAAACTCCAGCTCTTGCTTAGTTAGTTGCGCCTACTCAGACATCTATGCCTGATGCCTGAAGCATAAAGCCATGTCTAAACCCAGAAATGGACATGCTCCAAAAAAAAAAATCCCTTTTAGAGCTACCAGGGACTTAAAAAACCTCAACACAAAAAAAAATAAATAGGACATGCTGGTGGGGACAGATTCATTTCCCAGAGGCTTCCCTCACTCTGGAATAGAATATCAATTCATGTTAGACATAGCCCCTCTCTGACCCTCTTCAAGCGAAATCTGGACGCGTGGATGGGAAATCGCAAATTCACCCCTGGGATCTCTTCTGTGTCCCTGCTCGACAGAGGCACAGTAAACTAATCTTAAAGGGCTACCTTTTGTGACCTACTATACAGAGGCACAGTAGGCTAATCTAATAGGGAGGCGAAAGCCAAATACACTCGGGCTAGGCTTATAAATGCCCTAGGGCAGATAGCCTAGTATCTACCTATGAACCTATAGCCCAATTAAACATATTTAATATGTATTTCATACAGGACAAAAAAAGTTCTCATTTCACTACACTTTGCCCTGATCCAACCAAAAACATAAAGCCTCTGCTAGTATATATCTATCCAAATACATCCTACAGCTAGAAAAGCCCAGAGATTTCTAACTACAAAAAGAAGGAAAAAAAGGTGTTAAACTAAAGTCGCTCAGCTATCAAGACAAAACCTTATACGCTACTATTTTTGTACTAAGGACCCAACCTCCTTTGGTTTTCTACACTTCTAAAAATCAAATGTGTTCACAAACCCTCAAACTAGAACCATTTCATCTCTATCAATAAATAAGACAAGATAGGTGGACAGATTTATTATTACTCAATGCATCCATTGTTTCAGGTTAGGCTGCTGCAGTCATCAGTCTTTCTATTATGTACAAAACCGTGATAACCACAATTCCTTTTAAATCAAACCATGCTGATTGGATGGGTGCCTGCAAATTCATCACACATCTGCTTTGTTTTGCATTCTGCTGACAAGTGACACCCTATGAGGGTGAGTATTGGCAAAGTGATTATGGTCAATGGACTGATTCTGTCCTATCAAAATGAAGGAATCCAAAATGGCAGACCAAATGGTGGACCATTTAAAAATATATAATAATTTGGTACTGCAGAGCAGTGCATACCAATTCTGAACTACAAGAATCATGGTGTGCATGCACACACACACACACCACAGATAGACATACATACACTGTTACTGAAACTTGGTTTCAGTGTGCTGCCTTTTCATTCTGTCAGACTATCTGTGAGTGGTAGGGAGGTATTCTTTTATCTGTTCCTTAATTACCTCATGCCAAATCCCTCCAGACACCATTTTTTAAACTCTTGTGTATTTCTGGTGCACTAAATACAGTCCATTACAACATTACGACCAACCACACATCCTTTCATTATTTCCAGAGGGGTATGATACATCCATCCACTTTAGAGTGACTTTAACTACTCACACATTAACTGGAAACTACATACAATAAATAATTATACCCAGTGGTTTTGCAATGCTTTCATTGCCAACTTCCTACATCAAAATGTCCATCACAGGTGGATAACTACCACATTTACATCTACAACAAATCAATACCAAAATTCAATTCACCAGAGCTTTTTATAACATTCATGAAAATAACCAAATACAAACAAATATGTATTACTGTCCTTAACATTCCTCCTGGCCACAATCTAACTACACTGGAAGATTTCCATAACAATTCCAGAAGAAAAACTACTACTGGGTGACATCAATATCAGTTGTTTGGACGTAGCCTCCAACTCCCCTACGTCTAGCATGAACTTGCACAGTTTCACACAACTAATTAATAGCTTCATACATTATAGCAAGATATAAAAATCCTTATTAAACTGGATCATAATAGGACACCCTACCAAATTCATCACCAGAGGTACAATGACAGACTCTCTCAGTGACCCCCACCAAATCTATACAATCAGACAAGAATAGGAAAAAACGCCAAAAAAAGAGTAAATAGATACATTTTGGATAAATACTTTTAAAACTCTGTGGAACTTAAAGGAGATGAATAGATACACATTTTAAAAAGAAACAGTAAGGAGTTCAAATGTACAGGATACAAAATGGGGTGAAGTAGTGGCCAGATGAGTTGAAACAAAATTAAGGAAAACTCCTAACTAGTAAAATCACAGAACCAGATGCAGTATCTATCTTCTGGCTAAAAGTATTAACATCTTTACAAAAACATTTAGCCCTGAGTAAGAATTACTTATATATGCAACCTGAACAAGCACTGACCTGGATAATAACATGAAAAATAATACACCTCCTTAAGAGTGAATCTGTAAGCCATCTTAAAAACTATAGAACAATAACTTGCCTTCCAATGATCTTCTTCTTTCCGCTGCTCCTGTAAGGGGTCGCCAAAGCAGATCAACTGTTTCCATTTCTTCCTGTCCTCTGCATCTTGCTCTGTCACACCAACCACCTGCATGTCCTCACTCACCATATCCATAAACCTTATCTTAGGCCTTCCTCTTTTCCTGTTACCTGGCAGCTTCATCCTTAGCATCTTTTTCCCAATATACTCTGCATCCCTCCTCAGCACATGTCCAAACCAACGTAATCTTGCCTCTCTGGCTTTGTCTCCAAACCTTCCAACCTAGGCTGACCCTCTAATATATTTATTCCTAATCCTGTCCATCCTCATCACACCCAGTGCAAATCTTAACATCTTCAACTGTGCCATGTCAAGCCCTGACTCCTGCCTTTTTGTCAGTGCCACTATCTCCAACCCATATAACATAGCTGGTCTCACTGCCCTCTTGTAGACCTTCCCTTTCACTCTTACTGGTACTCATCTGTCACAAATCACTTCTAACACTCTTCTCCACCAACTCCATCCTGCCTGTACTTTCTTCTTCACCTCTCTTCCACACTCACCATTACTCTGAACTGTTGATCCCAAGTACTTAAACTCATCCACCTTCACCACCTCTTCTCCCTGCATCCTCACCATTCCTCTATCCTCCCTCTCATTCACACACATATATTCTGTCTTAGTCCTGCTGACCTTCATTCCTCTTCTCTCTAGAGCATATCTCCACCTCTCCAGGGTCTCCTCCACCTGTTCCCTACTTTCACTACAGATCACAATGTCATCTGCAAACATCATAGTCCATAGGGACTCCTGTTTGATCCCGTCTGTCAACCTGTCCATCACCATTGCAAATAAGAAAGGGCTCAGAGCTGACCCTTGATGTAATCCCACCTCCACCTTAAACACATCCATCACTCCCACCGCAGACCTCACCGCTGTCACACTACCCTCGTACATATCCTGTACCACTCTTACATACTTCTCAGACACTCTCAACTTCCTCATACAATACCATAACTCCTCTCTAGGCACCCTGTCATATGCTTTCTCTAAATCCACAAAAGACACAATGCAACTCCTTCTGACCTTCTCTGTACTTCTCCATCAACACACTCAGAGCAAACATCGCATCTGTAGTGCTCTTTCCTGGCATGAAATCATACTGCTGATCACTAATCATCACCTCCCTTCTTAACCTAGCTTCCACTACTCTTGCCCATAACTTCATGCGGTGACTGATCAGTTTAATCCCTCTGTAGTTACTACAGCTCTGAACATCACCCTTATTCTTAAAAATTGGTACCAAAACACTTTCTCCATTCCTCAGGCATCCTCTCACTTTCTAAGATTTCATTAAACAATCTAGTTAAAAACTCCACTGCCATTTCACCTAAACACCTCCATGCTTCCACAGGTATGTCATCTGGACCAACAGCCTTTCCGTTCTTCATCCTCTTCATAGCTATCCTTACTTCCTCCTTGCTAATCCACTGCACTTCATGATTCACTATCCGCACATCATCCAACCTTCTCTCCCTCTCATTCTCTCCATTCATCAACCCCTCAAAGTACTCTTTCCATCTGCTCAACACACTCTCCTCGCTTGTGAGTACGTTTCCCTCATTATCCTTTATCACCCTTACCTGCTGCACATCTTTACTAGCTCGGTCCCTCTGTCTAGCCAATCAGTACAGGTCCTTTTTCTCCCTCCTTAGTGTCCAACCTTTTATGCAACTCTTCATAAGCCTTATCCTTAGCCTTCACCACCTCTCTCTTTGCCATGCACCTTATCTCCTTATACTCTTGTCTAGTTTCTTCATCTCTTTGACAATCCCACTTTTTCTTCGCCAACCTCTTTCTCTGTATACTCTACTGTACTTCTTCATTCCACCACCAGGTCTCCTTGTCCTCCTTCCTCTTTCCAGATGGCACACCAAGCACCTTTCTAGCCATCTCTCTTACTAGCTATTCGGTAACTCTTCACTGCCACCCATTGCCTGTCTCAACTCTTCCCTGAACATCACCTTACAATTATCCTTTTTCAATTTCCACAATTTGATCCTTGGTGCTGCCCTCACACTCCTCCTCCTCTTCTTTATCACCAGTGTCATCCTACAAACCACCATCCTATGCTGCCTAACTACACTTTCCTCTGCCACCACTTTACAGTCTCCAATCTCCTTCAGACTGGCCCTTCTACATAAGATATAATCCACCTGTGTGCATCTTCCTCCACTCTTGTATGTCACCCTATGCTCCTCCCTCTTGTTAAAATACGTATTCACCACAGCCGTGTCCATCCTTTTCGCAAATTCTACTACCATCTGACCTTCTGCATTCCTTTGTTTAACACCATGCCTACCCATCACTTCCTCATCCCCTCTGTTCCCTTCACCAACATGCCCATTGAAATCTGCTCCAGTCACCACTCTCTCACCCTTGAGGCACAAACTATATACTCAAATTGATGCAGGGTTTATAGTTATTTAGAAGCAAACAGAATCATAGCAACAGAACAAAAAGGGAAACAAAAGAAAGTAATGTGGAACAAAAGATCATTTATTACAAAAAGAAAATAATGAACATTTGTAAAAAGGGAAATAATCTAAGTATGGCATGAACAAATTAACAAAAATAAAAAAAATGACTATCTCATATTCATGGATAAAGGAGTGCTCACAGATGTATATGATAAACCCTACATTGATAAATTACATTAAAGTGACCATGAAATAATGGCAAACCACTTTGCAATTAAGCCATGACAGATGGCAAATTTATTATACCAGGGATAAGAATTCAAATGCATTATTCCACTGTGACTTTTTGCCACTGCTGTTGTTTTTTCTTACCCTTAAACCTTTAAGCAGTTTACTAGACAGATTAGGTCTTGATCATATTTTGGGTCGCAGAAAACAACTTTGCTTAAATACTTCTCATCTGCTTTTTTGTGGATGATTAAAACTGTACAGTTCACCAGACAAGGAGTTGAAAGCACAACAAAGAGTGGTTAAAACTTCCTGAGATATAAAAATGACATTTGGTCTTGATAAATGTGCAGGAAAATTGCAGTACCAAGAAAACATCAATCTGGGACAATAAAGAATACTCCAGAAGACTAAAAGTAATATCGAAAACAGCTTTAACATAGGAATAAAGTACAGTTGTGTACACTTAATGTAGATGTTAGAGTGTATTCACTGTTGCAGTCATCACTTGTGGGTTATCCCTGCTGGGTAGCCCCCGGTCGGCTTGATTACCAGAGTACTAGCGCCAGCTGCTGTTGCCTGTGGACTGACGTCAGGTCATCAATGGTATAAAGGAGAGCAGCTGGCATCATTATATCACTTTTTCTTGCCCTAACCTGTAGGAGCCCCTTGAAGGAAATGTTTAAAGAGACTGTGGAGGCTCAAGGCCACAGGAATGACAGTTAATCTCCAAAAAGGATAAGATTAAGGGGGAAGGTGGGAGGGAAAATAGGACTGCAACAGTGAATACACTCGAACAGCTACATTTATGGTAATTGTACACAACTGTACTATGTTCTTCATGTTTCACTGTTGCAGGCATCACTTGTGGGAGGATTCCCAAAGCTGAGGAAGGGGAGGATGGAAGTATAAAATTCCTAGGATTGAGCTAGCATGCATTGCAGGACTGCAGAGGTAAAGTTTGCCCGAGCCCTGGAGAACGTAGGCAGGTGGTAGTGTTTGGTGAAGGTGTGGACCAAGGTCCAAGTGGCAGCTTCTAGGATGTCCCCCCTGGTGGGTACTCCTCTAAGGAAGGCAGTGGAAGCAGAGGCTGCCCTAGTAGAATGTGTTCTGACAGATTTAGGAGGAGCTTTTCCATAAAAAGTGTAGCAGAATTGTATGCAGCGAGATATCCATTTAGAAATGGTCTGTTTGGAGATGGTTGCCTTTGCCCCAGGGAAGCCTAACAGTTGATCAGTTTTCCTAATGGACTTTGTTCTGTCCAGGTAGTATCTTAACTGTCTGAGGGTTTGGAAAAAAGGTGGGGAGATGAATATCCCATTTTAGGGTCACATCTGATACTACCTTTAGCACGAATGACGGATTAGTCCTGAGAGAGACCCTGTCTGCATGGAAGCTAACGAAGGGTTCAGTGGCCACGAGTGTTTGAAGTTCTGACACCCTCCTAGCTGAAGTAATAGCCAAGAAAAAGGCAGTCTTCCAGAAAAGGTGTTTTAGGTCTGCTGATGCAGCAGGTTCGAAGGGAGGCAATGTCATTTTTTCTAAGACATAGTTCAGGTCCCAGGCTGGAGTGGGTACCCTTCTAGGGCGCCTAATGTTAGATACACCTCTGAGTAGTTGCTTAATAAAAGGGTGAGAGAAGACAGGCTGTTTAGCATGGAAGTGTGCTGAAATGGCTGAGGCGTGGATTTTGATGGAGGAAAAGGTGAGGCTCTTGTTAAGTAGCTCCACTAGGTAGTCCAGAATAAGTGGAAGGGACGGCTGGGAGCAGCTGTGACCTTTAGATAGGCACCAGCAGTTGCATCTTTTCCATTTTTCTGAGTAAGATTTCCTGGTGCTGGGCCTTCTGGCTTCCTTAATAATGTCTAGGACCTGCTTGCTCAACTGTGGGTTATCCCTGGTCCCTGGGGGATAAACCATGCAAAAAGTTTGAGAGTATGCAGGTTTGGATGTAGAATCTCACCTCTGGCTTGGATCAGGAGGTATGCAGTTAACGGCAGGGGCCTGTAAGGCTCCTTGGTCAGGCTGAGCAGCAAGGTGTACCAATGTTGTCTGGGCCAATCTGGTGCTATAAGGATAGCTTTTGGTCCTTCCTGGCTTATTTTGAGCAGTACTCTCGGGAGTAAGAGCAGGGGGGGGGATGCATAAATGAAGAGATTTTTCCATTGGAATGAAAGAGCATCCACTTTCCAAGCTAGGGGGTGGAACTCCCTTGTGCAGAATTTTTGCAGCTGATTGTTGTGTTGGGAGGTGAAGAGGTCCACCTCTGATGTCCTTCAGGCCTGTATGATTTGGAGGAATGTCACCTTTTGGTGTTTCCACTCATGGAGGCTAAGCAGTTTCTGCTTAGATGGTATGCTAGGGTATTGTTTACTCCTGGGATGTACTTGGCTTTCGGGTGTAGGCCCATGGATGAGACTGTCTGCTTCAGGGTCATGGCTAGTCCTCAGAGAGGGTAGGAGTGTGTGTCCCCCGCTTGTTGATGTACCACATGACTGTGGTATTGTCTTTTTTTATGAGGAGGACCCTGGTTTTAGGTGGTCTTGGAAGGATGTGATAGCCTTGTGACTTGCCGTCATTTCTTTTAGGTTGATATGCCAATGAAGGTGCCTGAGGTCCCAAAAGCCTTGGGTGCACTGGGTGTCTAAATGAGCACCCCAAGCTAGGTCTGAAGTGTCTGTGGTGATAGTCTGGCCTTGTGGTAGGTAGGTGAAGGGAAGACCCTTGTTCTGAGTGCAGGCCTGTGGCCACCAAAGAAATTAATTCCTTATGCATGGAATGAGGGGGATCGTGGTCTCCGTTGATTGAGTGTTGACACCAGAGGTTCTTTAGGTACCATTGGAGTTTTCTTATGTGCTGCCTGGCCAAGGGGATCATTAGAATGCAGGATGACATGTAACCCAGTGCTTGCAGAATTTTCCTTGCTGTGAGTTTTTTTCTGAGAACTAACTGGGAAAACTAATTTCGCAGAAAGCTTTGTTTTTCTGGTGAGAGGAAGGCTGTCTGGGAGGCTGTGTCCAGGAGTAGCGCCCCAAGGGTGATCTGCCTGGAGGAGTTTAGGTTTCATTTTTTTTCCTGTTGATAGTGAACCCTAGAGAGATTAGGGTTGTTTGTAAAAAGAGCATGTCCTGTAGTAACTTCTCTTTGTTGTCGGCTTGTATTAGACAGTTGTCCAGATAAGGGTAAATTTGGATGTTTTACTGTCTGCAGAAGGCAACCACTGGGGCCAGGCATTTTGTGAAGATCCTGGGAGCCATAGATAAGCCAAAGGGTAGCGCGGAGAATTGAAAGTGTTGTGAACCTGCTCTGAAGCATAGGTATTTTCTGCAAGACTCCCTTATGGGTATATGAAGGTAGGCATCCTTCAGGTCTAGAGTGGCTAGCCATGCATTTTTGCCCAGCATTAGTAAAAGGTTTTGAAGAGTTAGCATTTTGAATTTTGGGACCTCTTAGAAGGTGTTTAGTGTGGACAGGTTGAGGATGGGTCACCAAGTGCCTTCTTTCCTTGGCACTAGGAACAGTCTGGAGTAAAATCCTTTTTTTGCTTGCTCCTGTGGTACAGGCTCCACACTCCCTTGGGCATGGAGTAAGTGCACTTCTTTTAATGTTTCTGCCCACTGATTAGGTTCATAGGTTCATACTAGGCTATCTGCCCGAGGGCATTTACAAGCCTAGCCCATAGTTTTGTGGCTTACGCCACCCCTTTAGTTTGGAGAAACTATGCCCATTATTTTGCTGTGCCTCTGTCGAGCAGTGACACTGAGGTAACCCCTGGGGTGTATCTGCGATCTCCCATCCATTGGTCAAGATTCCTCTTGAACAAGGCCAGCGAGGTGCTCTGCCTCACATATACCGGGATTTTGTTCCACAGCATAGGGAGTCTTTGGGTGATGAATCTATCCCTCCAGCACGTCCTATTAATAACCGTGTTGAGGTTTAAGTCTCCCGCCCTTGTGGCTCTGAGGGATCTAGATTTTTTGAGATGAAGCATGTTCATCAAATCTGGGTTTGACATGGCTTTGTATGTCAGGCACAGGTCACCTCTGAGCAAGCGGTAAGCAACTGAATATAGCTGGAGTTCTTTCAGTCGGGCAGCATAAGACAGATTTTTGAGACCCTTTATCCTTTTGGTGAGAAACTTTTGTGGCCTCTCCAGCTGCTGCAAGTGTCGGGTCAGATACATTCCGAATGGGGCATTGTACTCAATCATTGGTCTGATGAGTGATGAGTATAGGGAGACTATGACCTCCCTTGATCTAGATGTGAATCCCTTCATGATAAGGTGGGCAATGTAGAAGGTCTTCCTAACTACTTTAGCAATATGAGTGTCGAATGAAAGGCTATTGTCAACCTGGGTTCCCAGGTCCCTGATAACTTCTTCTGTGATCAGTGGATTGCCACCTATATGGTAGCTAGGGGTAACCTTGTTTTTCCCAAAGGGTATGATTATGCATTTCTTGGCATTTAACTTTAGGCCATGGCTCTGGCACCAGTTATCCGTTTCTGTGAGACCCTTCTGAAGGATATCTGTGTCAGATGTGTTTTCGACTACGGCGCCCAGTTTGCAGTCATCTGCAAACTTTGTCAGCCATAACCCTCCTGTGTTTGCTTGCACTTCAGAAAAGTAGATGCCAAACAAGAGTGGGCCCAGGACTGAGCCCTGTGGGACACCACTTGTGACAGGCTTTGAGTCTGACATGGCGCCAGCAACTCTGACCCTGTGGGTTCTATCACTCAGCCAGTTTGCAACCCATCTTGTAATGTATGGGTTTACATTTAAGTTGATGAGTTTTTCAATGATACCCGAGTGGGGTATTGTGTCAAAAGCCTTCGCCAGGTCTAGGTAGGCTGTATGGACTGCCTTTCCTCGCCAATGGCCTTAGTGACTGTTTCAAAAGTCAACCAAGTTTAAAAGGCATGATCTGCCTTTGACAAAGCCAAACTGGGTTGGATCCAAAGTCTGCAAATTCCCTATGTCTTTATTTATGAGATCCATTATGATCCTCTCCATGGCTTTGCAGATGAGGCTTGTCAAGCTAATGGGACGGTAATTTCCAGGGTCGGTGGAGGCACCGCCTTTGTGAAGTGGGACCACAGTCGCTGTGCGCCACTCCCTGGGTACGTATCCGGAGGTGAGACTAAGATTAAACAGTTGTCCTAACTGTGGGTTTAATTCCTCGTTGAGTTCGTGGAGCACACAGCCGGGGACACCATCAGGTCCCATGGATGCTGTGTTCTTTGCCTTGGAGAAAGCGGTTCTCACCTGGGCGTTAGAGATGTTTGGGGGGCTACAATCATTTGGTATAGATATCTCTCCTTTTGTGGGGGGAGTTTGCACTGAACCTGTCAGCCAGTATGTTGGCAATGTCTGTAGGATCAGTAATCTTCACATCATTTTGGACTAATTCTGAGCATATCTGGGAGTTTCCTCCTAGGTTTCTGACATAGCTAAAGAATGCCTTATGGTTGTCTTTAGAGTCCTTAGCTATTTTTCTCTCAAAATTAGCTTTGGATGATTTTATGAGAGCTCTTAGCTTTTTACTTATAGTGATCAGCGGTGTCTTTCCTATTAAGGATTTTGCTCTATCTTGTAGTAGCTTTCTCCTTTTGTTGTAGAGTTTGTTTATGGCTGGGGTCCACCAGACTGGACGCTTGCCTTTGGTACAAAGAGTCTTTGTTTTGCTTGGGATTGCCTGATCCATGCAGCCCTGCAGGTGCTGGTAGAAGGCATTTGTAAGTGATTCAGCGGTTTGAGTAATGTTTACCGCCTGGGGCCTTAAAGGAGACCACACTAGTCTTAAGCAGTGTGAAGTTGGCTTCGAGAAGTTCTTTACTGTGGTCTTTTTATTTCGGTGGGGCGGATAAGGACCTCCAGCGAGATTAGTTTGTGATCTGATCTCACCAGTGAGGGGTATACTTCCGGTGTTGAACATTGTGCTCCCATGTTCGTGATGATGACATCAAGTATGTTTTCTCCTCTTGTGGGGATGGTGACTAGTTGTTCCATGGCATTTGAGTTTATGAATTCCAGGAACTTTTGGGCTAGAGTGTTTGGGCTTGAGTAGTGTTCCCAGTCTATATTAGGGTAGTTGAAGTCACCTAGTATGATGGTGTTCGGAGATACATTTTATACCCTCCAGTGTTTTCAGGAAGGCCATGTGAGGTTCCTGAGTTTGCGAGGGTGGCCTGTAACATGCTACAAATTGCAGAGCAGTCTTGCCTATGGTTAATTGCACCCGGATGGTTTCCGATGCATCGTGCGTTGCCACCAATCTTGAGGTGTGGGTGTCCTTGATGAATATGGATACCCCCCCCCCACCTTTTGAGGTAGATTTGGGTAACCTGATAAGGTTGGGACTTGTTGGAAGGTAAATTTTTAGCCCTGGAAAATGATTTGTAAAACCAATTGGTCGTTTGTTACAGACAGCCAGTTCTGTTTGTAAAGGGATAACCTTCCTCCTGTCTTTTGATGGGAGGTGGACTGAGAGTCATTGCACATTCTTAGAGTAGTGAGTGGACTTAGAACTCCCTGCTGTGGGAGTGGTGGAGGGCCACTGCTTGGTTTTTCTCTGCCCTTGGTTTTGTGGTGTAACTGGTCTGTCCCTGCGAGGCCTCCCTTGAACCTGTCCATTGGGGGCTGGGAAAGACCAGTGTTTAGAGGGAAAGTTTCTGCTGAATTTGGGAGGAAATATTTTACTGTTTGCATAGATTTAGCTTTATCCTCCATCATTTTGATGGCCTCCTCTGCTTTTGATCCAAACAAATGGTCTTTATCAAGTAGGACATCAAGTAGTCTAGATTTTACATGATTAAGAGGCAGTGGCTGTTCTTTTAGCCTTGCATGCCTCCTAATGACTGAACCTGCCACAGTGGCCCTACTTTTGGCTTCTAGGGCATTGAATCCGCAGTGCAGGGAGTAGTTAGCTACTTGAGAAGTAGAGTGCAGAAGATCTGCTAACTCCTTGGAAGTATTAGTGTCAGGTAAAGATGAAATTTTTTTGTTTCATAAGTTCGAAGGTGTGCTGTTGATATTTTAGCATATGGAACTGGCAGTTAAGAGCTCTAATAGCTAAAGGTGAGAAGGTGTACACTTTCTTACCACATCTGTTTAGAGCTCTTGAGTCCTTGTCAGAGGGAATTGGGTTTTTAAATGAGCTAGTCTTGGCCCCTTTGGGCCCCTGTGTGATGACCTCTGGGTCTGCTGCAGGGTTTTTAAACAAAGATATATGGGAATCAGGCACCCTGTAGTACCTGTCAGTTTTTTTAAGAGCAGGGGGTAGGGCATCAGGGTTGAGGCTAGATTCATTAAAAACATAAACCACCACATCCAGAATTGGAGGGATGGCCAAGGGTCTGTGCTGAGGAAGGTCTAAAAATTCTCTTAGTCTTTTCTTAGACTGAGGATAATCTTGGGCTTCCCAGTGGAAATGCTTTCTGAGTGTGTAGGGTTTCCCCAAATGAAAGATCCATGGGGGGGGGGGTAGAAGGAATGGATTTCTCTGCATCTGAATCCTCAAAGGAGGTGAGAGGTTGTTGTTCCTCATCTGAATTAAGGTAGTCTGAAATTTCAGAATCCGGTTCTGTATGAACTTCAGGGGAAGTATCCCTTTTTCTTTTAGAAGGAATGGTATGGCTACCCCTGATGAAAGTGAAGAGGTCCTCCACCATTTTCAGTAACTGTGTCTGAAGTGGTGGAGGAGGAGTAAGATGGCGACGAGAAGACTGGTTTCTTAGGAGTGGTCTTGCTTTTAGACCTTAATAAATCCTTTGTCATTGGTATGCATTAGTTGGAGGTGAAGACATAATTTTTTGTCTTGAATTGGTTGTGTGAAGAACCTCCCCAGAAGCTGGTGCCTGTGTAGCGGCTCCGGACCCAACTGAAGCGGTGACAACCGAGGGATCGGATGATGAAGCATTCCCCGGCGGCGTACTGGACTCCGAAAGGGTCTTGGTAGAGGCCTGTGAAGGAAACGAGTCTGGCATCAGGGGCTTTGAATGCATCTCATTGAATTCCTGAGAATGTGCTTCTGGGACGGGTCATCAGAAGGCTTAAGTTTGTGTGGTTTGTCCCTTTCTTTATCTTTTCATTTTTTGGGAATATCCACAGACTGCTGACCAATGGATGCCATTTCATAATCCGAGGAACTACTTCGGAAATGCCTGGCTACAAATTCAGCTCTAAGTCCTAGAATTGAAAAGTGCGCAGAACCGACAACAGGGGACTTCATGGTCAGGCCTAGACAAGTAATGCACAGGGTATGGAAGTCTCGGTGTGGTATTTGTTTTCCACAGCGGAGACAATTATTTACTTTTTCGGACATCAGTTAGTGCAAGAGAAAGGTCCCCAATGGGGTATTTAGCTTTAGTTGTTTTCAGAGGCAACGTCTACTCTGGCAACGATTGACCAGCACACATGCAAACTGCTTTTTCTTCGTACACCACGGCAAGAAAGACTGATGTAATGCCACCGGCTCCTTTCCTTTATACCACTGACGACCGGACATCAGTCCACAAGTGACAGCAGGCAGCGCAGGGGAAAAGCTTTGCTCTGGTATTCGGGTCAACCGAGGGCTACCCAGCAGGGATAACCTATAAGTGATGACTGCAATAGTGAAACACCAAGAACATAGTCAAAGCTTTGCACCAATTTTTTTCTTACTGTTTTCACTTATTGTTTTGGTGTGATTGACTGGCCCCAAAAGATAATGAATCAGTTGGACAGAAAAGCAGTAAAAATGTTTTACACTTAACAAAATAATATATAAAAATTCAAGATTATATATTCTACGCCCTGAAGGCGGTGTAGGCCGCCTCAGAATTGATTATATGTATAGATCTACATTCACTGGGTTGCATACATTATCTATTGATCACATCAGATCCAAACATAGTGAAAGTTTTAAAAAAAAAGGAGAGGAAGTCCAAGATGACCTCCCTGCTTAGTTTAGCAGAAGCTTTCAATTGGCAAGTGGGACAAAAAATCAGACACCAACTGAATGTGTCAAAATAACAGATCTCATGGAATAACCTCACATCGATAAGAATTTGACACAAAAATGGATAGGGAGGTGTGAGTTGAAACTGAAGGATGAAAGGCTAATAATGGCAGTCCAGGATAGTGGATTGCATACATGCTGGTTTACAAAGTCCATTGAACATGCGGGCGAAGCAGACAAATGTAGGTTATGTAAAAAGAACTGGAAGCAGTCACACACCTTGTTGCTGGGTGTGATACACTCATGACAGAGGCCTGTACACTGAAAGGCACAATAATGTGGCAAGATTATTCCATTAAGGATTGTGCAAACACTGAAACACAGAAGTAGCGAAGAAGCATTGGGAACATGAACCACAAAGCATTATAGAGAATCTTGAAATGTACATCACTTGGGATCACCCATTATCAACAGTTCAAAAACTAGATGCGAAAAAAACCTGATATAGCAGTTCATGAAAAAAGACAAAAACAGCATCGACCACTGAAATTGCTACACATTGCAATTAGTCTCATGTACAGCAAGCCACAAACTCATAAAATATCAAGATTTTCAGGCAGAAATGACAGCAATATGGATGCAAGATACCCAGACAATAGTAGTAGTAGGACAGTGGGTCTAAAAAAGAATCCGCAATCATATGTTGATATGCTACCAATACATGTAACTCTTTATGAATTGCAAGAGTAATATCTGGGCCCATTGTGGGTGTTGTGACGAGAACTTTTGGCTGTACAAGATCGAAACAATACTAATTCCACGAACTTCAATCATAACCTGACTTAGGAATAGGTCTATTCCCATAATGGTATTAGAAACCCAAAATATTTGAAGAAATTAAACCAGACCTCTCACACAGCCACTTAAATGGTATGCTTACAAAAAACACACAACCTAAGTTTAACCCAGACATGTTCATTACTACCCTTTCATCTATTAACGGGCAATCCTAAAAATGCCCCCCTTAGATGATACTGCAAATAAATTCAATGCAATTTTTCTAAACAGCCTTTCACCTCTTAAACGGAAGAGACTAAAAAACAAATAATGAGATTTGGCTATCCAAAAAGAGTAGAATGCTACTGCAAGGATAAATAAAATGGAAATAATGGCAGAAATACAAATCATTACAATATCTTGAAAACCTCACAATGCTCCACATCTGTACTAAAAAGGCAAATAAATGAAGACAAAAACTATACTACAACAACATTCAGAGCAATAGTCAACACAACCGCAAACATTCTGGTTAACCATTAAAGAAATCTTGCATCTTGGCCAAAAATTCAACCATAATCCCTGTCCCACTCAACACTCAAAACTGTAATAGAATTCAACTCTTATTTCATACATATTATTGCATCCCTAACCAAGGATTCCCATACCTAATCCCTCCCCTGCCCAAAAGCCACATATCACTAAGTCCACTTTCACCTTCAGACATGTGCCCTCATTATATATAAAACAACTCTTAAACTCAAACCATGGCAACTTCATCTGATAACCTTCCAAGCAAGTACCTTACAATAGCAGCCAAAAGCATTGCTCATCCTGTATCAATCCTTATAAATAGGTCAGTCCAGGAATCCCACGTTCCCTCTCTCTGTAAAAATCGCACATTATCTTTTTACACAAAGGAGGAAGTTCAACAGACATCACTAACTTTAGACCTACAGTAATCTTAGCTTCATAGGAGGGTAGTAGGCTAATTGCCTTAAAACACCATTTTAAGCTTAACCAATAACTAGAGGTGAGCATCAAACCCTGTACTTTGTATCTTTGAGGTGAAGATCTTAACCATTATGCTGAGCCCACCCTTGCTGAAATATCTGAAAAATGTACTCAGAAACAACTGCTAAACCATCTCCTGCAGGATGAACTCCTATCCCCCACACAACACAGTTTCCATACCTCCCACAGTACTTACACTTACTGATACTGTCAATAAAGCTAAAGATACTGACAAACCGGTGCCAAAGCAAGAATTACAACTCAGCACAAAGAAATATATTTCAGTGCCTTTGGGAAATTGTGCACTCAAGCTAATTACTCCATTGATAAAACACCCCTATGAATTGAAAAGATAGTTAGAGATCTGGGAACATGTATAGACAGTAATCTGGCCTTTGACCAATACTTAGTCATTTAGACACCCAACTCATAAGCAAAGGTATGGCATCCAAGTCCAGGGAAATTATAGTACCACTATATTCGGCCCTTATCAGACCCATTATTGAATACAATGTCCCCTTTGGCATGTCCCTAACCAGGCACTTGTAGCAGTTGGAATGCCTTCAAAGGTTCCTTACCAGGACAATAAAGGGTATGAATACCCTGTCCTACACAGATCACCTTAAGGCCCTGTATTACCATTCTCCTGTACTTTGACATGGTTAGACCAACCACAGGATATAATGCACCCTTTGCCATGTATCTCACTAGATACAGCAAAAAAAGACCATTGATATTCCTAACAAAACAAACCTCTGATTTCAAAAATCTTGTCTTATCAGTAGAAGTTGGAGTCACTCTCCCTATACTCAGTTTCATATGGACTCTTGAGGGGGAGATGTATGCCTTGTTTTCCATGCCTTCAGGATTTCCATTATCTAAGACTTCCTTTTTTCTCAGTGTGTAAACAGTACAGCCAACACTAGAACAAGAAACTGGAATCTACATCAGGGAATGAATAGAACACCTTGCACTTCCCCTTGTTTTGGAATAGACTCTATCTTTGCATGCCAAGCAGTGTAATTCCCTGTCTGCCTTCAAACATAAGTTAGATAGGCACCCTAAAATGCAGTCCAGGACTTACAGGCCTTAATGTCCTTGAAAAGGTTATTAGAACTGCGGTTATTAAAAAGGCACACGTGTCCTCTTCTCTGCCCTGCATAACTATGGTTGCTATAATAAGATGGTCCAATTAAGAAAAAGTAGCAGGCAAAAAATCTTGCATTAAAAAAGCCAGAACCTTCCCTGAGCTTTTTCTTTTATATCACAGCAGCTGTGGGATACAGTACAGCTGTGAGGCACACATGGATGTAAATAGCATGCAGTTCAGCTTCAAAGAATTTCTCCCCAGGTCTCCGCTGAAAATGGGCCCCTGGCCCAGTCGGACATGACCCAGTAAACAAATGTAATAAATAAATGTTCACTTTATCATATACAGACACGCACACACGCAGACACAAATGCACGCATATATATTAGGACTGCAATTAATAAAACTGAAGAATGTGTCTTAAAGTTGGAAAATGTAATTTTATTTATTAAATAACCATACTTGTGTGCATATGTTATTCACTGCTATGCATGCCACTTCTGTCACAGACTTTTAGTTATGGGTATGCTACATTGCTTGCCTTGTTATGCTGTCTTGCCTACTAGAGCAGGACTGACACGTGCACACAGAAGCAGTGATGCTAAAATGGAACACAGCAAAACCTCAAAATGTGAGTATCTCATCCAAATTAACTTAACCATTAGATTACTATTTGAGTCCAAAACTTAAAACCAAAAGAAAAGTAGTAAATCTCTACACTTCTGAAGCAGAGATATAAAACAGTAGCAAATTTGAATATAATTAATAAATTAATCTATAGCTGAATGTCATTTCTTTTAACAGGTTCAAAATAATAATTAGTAAGGTACCCCAAGTAAATATGCAATGAAAAATAAAAGCCCTTATTTTTCTTGGATGTAAAATTTCTACATGATCCTGGTGTTAACATTTGTTTTCAAGATTTCACTGTCATTAACAGCATATACCACTGTCACACTGTTATTCAGTTGTGCCCTCAGTTGTATTCTGCTGTCACTGAATTGATGCTGCCCACTGCTAGGGTTACCATATTTGGTTTTATGTAAATGAGGATGAAAAAATATGTGCTGGTACTTTGTCCTGTTAGGGCTGAAGAGCAAAAAAAAAAAAGTCTTTATTCTTGTAGGATTAAAACTAAAGACCTTTAAAAGGTCTATGCATTTCAGAATTAAAGACAAGTAGCTCCGTGTTTGGGAATTTTTGATTGGCCCGTATGCCAGTGTACGAGCCAATCAAAACCTCACACAGCGGACCCTTTTCTGTTCAGTGCGGAACATCAAGCTGTTCCGCATTGAACAGAGCTCAGCTTTTTGATTGGCTCATAGGAGCCAATCAAAAAACACGCACAGCGGACCCTCTTCTGTTCAGTGTGGAACATCAAGCAGTTCCGCATTGAACAGAGATATGTTTTTTGATTGGCTCGTATATGAGCCAATCAAAAAAAAAAAAAGCTGAGGAAAGACTCTGAAATAGGGATGTCTGTTTTTTTAAAATTCTGCGATTTGTCTGGGTTTTAAAACCCAGACAAATCGCAGAATTTTCAAAAACCGCCCGGACTGGAACCCAAAAAAGAGGACTTGTCCGGGGAAACCCGGACGTATGGTAACCTTACCCACTGCCAGTGTAGTCAGGGGAAGGTGCAGCCTAAAATTAAATATTGCCGAAATGTGCACATAGGTAACCATGGGATAATTAATTTCTGTAACTGAAAGGAAAAACCAGTTGCACATATACAGGAAATGACAACAAATGAAGGATAATTGTCGTCTTAGGGTATTCAGGTCGTTGAACCACAGTTATCAGTATGACTCAGTTATAGTCTATGTGGGCTTAAATGACCTGAGACATATGTTTCTGGACTATATGAAGAGAGATATAGTGGAACACAAAGTGTGTCTGATGCCAGACTGAGCCCGGCATTGAGCACCATTCCATCTTTTTCAAGGATAATGCCATAATGCATACAAAAGATAACTGACTAACAGCTGGCATCATTTTTGGTATTCTTCAGAGAGGGAACAATATTTATTGGCTTGGGAGGATATGGTTGTCACACCATGCTGCTTCACCAGAGACAGTCCACACCTGTTTTCTGTTGGCTCTCAGACATTAACTACAACTTTAAACATCCCCATAAAGATGTTTTTAGGCATTGCCAGCCTGATTACCCAGCCCGCATAGCTAAACCTTTTCAGGATAAACTAAAGGACTTACTGTTCAATGACAGAAATCTAAACAAAAAAAACTCTACTCCCTCCAAGCTTTCCTCACCCTGGAGAGGGCTATATAGTTACTGAAATATGGTTTAAAGCTATGGAAAGCAATCCAGGAGGGCAGGGCTGTAATGATTTCCATACATTAACTGCATACAAAGAGACAGAAGATGAAAGTGTCTCACCCATATCATATCTTTGCAAGCTATAGGTCCCTCTGTATGACCCAGGAAACACACACCACTGACAACCATGCTCATGGGTAACTTCAACTACCCCCATAAAAAAATAGGAATCATACATGACTCCAAACAATCAGGCCCAAAGATAACTTGACTTTGTCAACATAAATGCCCAGGACCAATTAACCTGTACGCATACTCTGGGTGAAAACATGCTTAACATATTCCCCACCAACATGCATGAACATTGCACCCCCCTGAAGTGTAACATCCTCAGTGGTCAAGTCCACCATAAAGTTGTCTCATCCAGAATAAAACCTGGGGCACCAACTAACCCTCCAATAGTCTGTATAAAAAGTCCTTTTATGTTGAGCAACTTATAAGTAAAAGCATGGCATCTAGATCCAAAGAGGTCATTATCCCACTGTACTCCACCATTTTCAGATCAATCTTAGAGTACAATCCTCCCTTTGGTATGTATTTGACCAGGCATATGCAGCAACTAGAGTGACCTCAGAGGTTCCTAACAAAAAGAATGCAAGGCATATCAAATCTGCCTTATGCAGAGTGCCTTGAGGCCCTTTCCGTCTATTCAGTCTAATATAGATTGTTGTGGGGTGATTTATGGATGGCTTACAAGGAATCTGCAAACCCACACTTATAAATCTCCTACATATTTGTAGGTCAGAGTACCAGAAATACAATGCCTAGGGAACTGAATTTTGTCTGTGACATAAACAGAATATGTCAGGTAGACAGATGTGTCCCAGAGACTTCCACTACCATGGAACAGGCTTCCCATCCATGTGAAGCTGAGTTTGTCTTTTCCCAGTTTAAGTGCAACCTAGACCATGGATAGGGAATAGGAAATTTACACCGGGCCTGCCACCCATGTCCAATGTGGATAGAGGTAGCTTATAAATGCCTGGGTCTCAATGTCCTATTCAGATACAGGGCATCCATATTCTTTTGGTAAAATCTGGTTAGGCTTAGAAAGGCCCCTGGGTTGTTAGCCTAGTAACAATCTGTGAATCTGAGTTATCATGGCTATGCTGAGTAATGACATAGGAAACTTTCAGACACTTGATACAAACCAGTTTGGTTTCATCAAGGGCAGGTCATGCCTACTTCACCTAGTACACTTGTTAGAGATGGTCACCAATGCACTGGATAAGGACAAAATTGTGCACACTGCCTGCCTCAATCTGGCCAGGGCATTCATCACAATACTCCACTTGGGTATAGTTGACCGGCTCTTGAAATTATTGATAAACCCCTATATCACCCACTGGATAGCCAACTAGCTCAGAGACAGGAACCAAGAAGTCATGGATAGGGGAGTCTACCTCTGCAAAAAAAAGCCAGTGACCAGCACCCCCTTTTGTGCATGTCTTGTGGAGCAGAGAGTAGATGCTGAGAATCATTCCAAGAAAGCACATGGACTCCTTTCCACAAAAGCCTAGAAAAGGCATTGTATCATTTATTGCTGTGGTGGAAAAATCTATGTAAAAAAAAACGTTATAGACCTGCTGACTGCTGAAGGTGAAAGGCCATGTCACTAATTTTTGATTGTGCCACTAAATTTCTAACTGCAGATAATAAGATCGCTATCAGGAAGCTAGCTACAGCTAGGTAGTCACATTCCTACCTCAGACAATACAGGACCACTCCCAAACTGCACATACATAAAGCCATGTACATATATGCGCGCACACACACACACACACACACACACACACACACACACACACACACAAGGTTGCAAAGAATTTTATATACATACACAAGTATAAAAATGTCCCTAAAATCTGTAGAAAATGTTATATACAAGGGTTGGCTATCAAATTACAACTGTAAAAAGAAATAGCCTGGCCAAACTGTTAAACAACCACAAGTAAAGAAAAAAAATGTGAGAAAAATCTCACACATACTGAAAATAAATTGTTGCATATACTATGCAGTGAAATGGGCAATATGTAATAAATGAATCTAGTATACAACATTTTAAACTAAATCACAAAATGTTACAAAAGAAAGTACAATCAGTTCATAACTCTTACTTATCTGCTCCTGCAGTAGTTGCACACAACACATAAATTACATAAGTAATTCATCACAATTTAAATAGGAATTTCACAAGCATTATAAAATCACTTACCTGCAATGTCCACGTGTGTCATATAATCATCTGCCTTCGTCTACAAAGCTGATATTTTCTTCAAACGACCTTCACATAACCAACCTACTACCAATACAAAAAAAAAATCGCCATTATCTATAAAAACTTACCACAACGTAACCCAAAGTCAGAAGTCTTCCTTTCACAAAACCTACCAAATTCAGTTCATAATCCCACTGTCACCACCAACAAAAAAGTTAAATTCTAAAGAAATTATATTAATAATCAAGAAAAAAGACTGCACTAACCTCTCAACCAGCCTTATGTTGTGATTATGTGTTCTCTGAGCTGAATTCTGCAGAAAGTGACAAAAATTCATCAACTCCTAAAGAATGATATCAACCATCCCCCTCATGATCCAATAAATAAACGAAACAGAAAAAAAAAATCTGACAATTGATTCTCCACAGGAAGCACCCAGGCTATGCCTAAACTCATTGCTTTGTAATGAGTGCATTACCTCGTTGACAAACTCAGATAAAGAAATGCATTGAACAAATGGATACATTGTAAACAGCCCATCATTTATGCCTCTCATTCAGAATTAGGGATCAATGCAGAAGACAGTGTAGTTAGTGCCTCATCAAGCTGAATATGGTCATTTTCACCTCTGCTGGCACCTATTGTTTAATCCAGGGGCCAAGATCAAAAATGCTTAACACATATCCAAGGATGATGGCTGCGAGCTTAGCGTAATCATATGCAAGATGATTAATTCTAGCTTCTCTTACCACATACTGTGCCTGAGACATGACTAGAACATGTCACTGTTTTATAAATTTAGCCAGCCTTTTAGTTCATGTAATAAAGTTTAAGACGCTATTGATTTTGTCTGGATATTTCAATTTACAGAAAATGAAAACAAAATCTGTGTATACAATTTTTAAGTGCATTATTTATGAGCCTGTAGCAGACCTGCAACAGATTCCTAGAAATAATTAGAGTGGAACTATGGGGAACCACAAATATCAGCTTCTCATGTGGGGAAGGGCTGTATAAACAGAATATAGTGTGAGGAGAACACATTCTTCTCATATCACAGCAACAACCAAAAATTTCATGATTTATGGGTTGGATTGAGCTTTTCTAAACTACCATCAGAAGCACAGATGCAGAGTACAGCACATGGACATATTTTTTAGGGATCATGTGAATCCATTATGGTCCTGCAATGCACTGAATAGGGCACACTCAGTTTATATAGCATGCGTAGCCCGGTGTAAATTACATATTTGTGATACAGCTATACATCATCCACAGTGAGAACTAAAATACAGAGTAATAAGAAATGTTTCAAAACAGCTTAAAGGAGTCATAAACTCATTAAGGATCCATAGTCCATTGTCATATTATGAAAGCATGTATATGAGTTGATATATATATATATATATATATATATATATATATATATATATATATATATATATATATATATGCACACACACACATACAGTGGGTATAACAAGTGCACACACCCCTGTTAAATGCCAGGTTTTTGTGATATACAAAAATGAGACCACAATAAATCATTTCAAAACTTTTGTCACTTTTAATGTGACCTATAACCTGTACAATTCAATTGAAAAAACAACCAAATCTGTTGGGGGGGGGGATACAAAAAAATAAAAAAAATACAATAAGCTAGTTGAATAAGTGTGCACACCCTTAAACTAATACTTTGTTGAAGTACCTTTTGATTTTAAGTACAGCGGCTGCGGTGGTGAAGTGGTAGCATTGTCGCCTTACAGCAATAGGTTCTCCTGTTCGATTCTCGGCTGGAGTGCCTTCTGTGTGGAGTCTGAATGTCCTCCCCATGGTCGAGTAGTGTTTGAAAGACATGCGTGAATGGGCATGCCTTCGTTGAAGGTTGGGCGTCGAGCTGGCACCACGGCACCGTAAAAATCTACTGCCAGTCATTAGCAGATTGGAGTTCTGCTGTGGCGACCCCTAACTGGGAAAAGCCAAAAGAAAAACACATTCAGTCTTCTTGGGTACACACCTACCATCAATTAAAGAGACTCTGCTTAACCCCAAATAAAGTTCAGCTGTCCTAGTAGGATTTTCCTGACATTTACTCAGTTGTCTGCTACAGCAAAAGCCATGGTTCACAGAGAGCTTACAAAGCATCAAAGGGATCTAATTTTTGGAAGGTATCAGTCAGGAGAAGGGTACAAAAAAATTTCCACAGCATTGGATATACCATGGAACACAGTGAAGACAGTCATCAAAAAGTTGAGAAAATATGGGACAACAGTGGTGTTGCAAAGAACTGGATTTCCCTCCAAAACTGATGAAAAGGCAAGACAAAAACTGGTCAGGGAGGCTGCCAAAAGACCTACAGCAACACTGAAGGAGCTACAGGAATTTCTGGCAAGTACTGGTTGTGTACTACATGCGACAATAATCTCCCATATTCTCCATATGTCTGGACTATCGGGTAGGGTTGCAAGGTGGAAGCCTGTTCTTGCACAGAAGAACATCCAGAACCAGCTGCAATTTGCAAAAGAGTACATCAAGTCTCCCAAAAGCATGTGGGAAAATGTGTACTGGTCTGAGGAGACCAAGGTTGAACATTTTGGCCACAAGTCCAAAAGGTACATTTGGAGCAAAAACATCACCAAAAGAACACCATCCCTACAGTGAAGCATGGCAGTGGCAGTATCCTGCTTTGGGGTTGCTTTTCTTCAGCTGGAACTGGGGCTTTAGTCAAGGTGGAGGGAATTATGAACAGTTCCAAATACCAGTCACTTTTGGCCCAAAACCTTCAGGCGTCTGCTAGAAAGCTGAAGATGAAGAGGAATTTCACCTTTCAACACCAGTGACCCCAAACATACATCCAACTCAACAAAGAAATGGCTTCACCAGAAGAAAATTAAAGTTTTGGAATAGCCTAGCCAGAGCCTAGACCTAAATCCAATAGAAAATCTGTGGGGTGATGCCCTCACAATTTGACAGATTTGGAGCACTTTTGCAAGGAAGAGTGGGCAAATATTACCAAGTCAAGATGTGCCATGCTGATAAACTCCTACCTAAGAAGACTGAATATTGTAATTAAATCAAAAGGTGCTTCAACAAAGTATTAGTTTAAGAGTGTGCACACTTATGCAACTAGCTTATTGTACGTTTTTTATTTTTTATATTTTTTCCCCAACAGATTTATTTGTTTTTCAATTGAATTTTACAGGTTATAGGTTACATTAAAGGTGGGAAAAGTTTTGAATTGACTTATTGTGGTCTCATTTTTTTATATCACAAAAACCTGGCATGCTCAACCAAGTTGACCTCTTTGAGTCTGTCACCAGATCTGTGGATGAAGGTAAGGCAATTTATACAGCCTACCTCGATCTGGCCAAGGCCTTTGATACCATTCCTCACTCAGAAATTATTGACAAACTCACCAAACTAGGCATCAACCACTATATCATTAAGTGGGTTGCAAATTGGCTCACAGCTAGAACCCACAGTGTGAAATTAGCAGACTCCAAATCAGACTGCCGAACAGTCACGAGTGGAGTCCCACAGGGATCAGTCCTGGGTCCTGTCCTGTTTAGCATCTACTTCTCAGAAGTTCAGGCCAACACAGAGGGACTCGGCTGACCAAGTGTACAGATGACTGGAAGCTGGGAGCAATTATTAATTCCCCAAATGATGCAGACATCCTACAGAAAGGACCCACTGAGACCAGTGACTGGTATCAAAACCATGACCTTAAGCTTAATGCCAAAAAATGCGTTCTCATCCCCTTTGGGAAAAAACTCAGTTCCCACTAATTACCACATCGATGGAAGGCCACTGAACACTGATGGCATTAAAAAAGATCTGGGGACACAGTTTGACAGCAACCTATCCTTTGGCCACAACATTGTCACTGTGGTCAGTAAGTCCTTCTGTGTGGCACATCTCATTAACAAGGGTTTTGCATCCAGGAAAAAAGAGGTAATCATTTCCCTCTACTCTTCCCTCATTAGACCAATCATAGACTATAATGCCCCATTTGGCATGTACCTCACTAAACACCTGCAACAGCTGGAGAGGCCACAGAAGTACCTCACAAAGAGGCTCCCTAGACCGTAAACACATGTCCTACATGGACAGACTAAAAAAACTCCAGCTAGTCTCTATCTCATACCATCTACTAAGAAGTGATCTCTGCCTGACTTACAAAGCCATGTCTGACCCAGCTCTTTTAAAAATGCTACACCTAAAGAAATTCCAATCCCTCCGCACTACATGCTCTAGAGACTTCAACCTCATTACCACAATCAACAGAACATGCTGGAGGGCCAGGTTCATAACCCAGAGATTGCCCATGCTCTGCAACAGACTTCCCATACATGTCAAGCAGAGCATCTCACTGGCCCTCTTCAAGAGAAATCCTGATGAGTGGATGGGAACTAGAAAGTTCACCCCAGAGATCACTCCAGCGGCTCTACTGGATAGAGGACCTGGGAACTAACTTCGGGCGGCACAGTGCCAGGGCACTTCTATGGGCTTTGCGTGTAAAGGCTCCAGGGCCGTTAGCCTAGTACACACCTATGAACCTATATATATATATATATATATATATATATATATATACCTGGAGCCTTTACAATATATAGAGTCTAGGTCACGTAATCGAACTTCCAGAAGTTTGAACTTGGAAGTTTGAAAGTTGGAAATGTCAAAGCCACCGAAATCTGAATTCTTTCCCAGGGAAAGAATTATGTTGGCCATTTCTGCGGCTTCGACATTTTCTCCACTGTGGTGCGAAAGTTACGTAACAGGTTACAGTAAGTATGTAATTATGACGGACGCTGGGGTTAGTGTGCAGGTAAGGTAAGTATGCGATAGTGACTGACTTTAGGGTTAGTGTGCAGGTAAGGTAAGTGTGCGATAGTGACGGGCTTTAGGGTTAGGGTGCAGGTAAGGTAAGTGTGCGATAGTGACGGACTTTAGGGTTAGGGTGTGGGTAAGGTAATTGTGTGATAGTGACAGACCTTAGGGTTAGGGTTTAGGTTAAGGTTAGTGCATAGATAGTTGTTTATGTAAGGTTTAGTGTAGGTTACAAGGTTTTTGGTGTGCTTGTGTTGTGTGTGTGTTTTTTGGAACAGCAAATTTTTTCCCTGGGAAAAAATTTGCTGTTCTGAAGTTTCGATATCACATTTCAGTCTTCCAAGTTCAAACTTATGGTGTTCGAAATTTTGGAAGTTCGATTATGTGACATAGACCCTATATATGTATGTATGTATATATATATATATATATATATATATATATATATGTGTGTATATATATATATATATATATATATATATATATATATACACACATACATACACACGTACACACTCACGCACACACACAGCCAATCACCTCTGAGCAGTCTGTATGAGACTGAGTAGATGGACAGGGCTTTTAACCTATTTGTATAGGATAGATGTTTGAGTTCCTGGATTTTCCTGATCAGGAACCTCTGTGGTCTCTCCAGCTACTGCATGTGCTTGGCATGGTACATTCCTAAGGGGCCATTGTACTCGATATTGGGTCTGATAAGGGTGGATTACAGGGATGTTATGACCTCCTTGTTCTTGGATGAAATACACTTACTTATGAGGTGGTCCATGTTGAAAACCTTCCATATAATGAAGGCAACATGGTGGTCAAAAGGCAGGTTTCTATCAACCTAAGTGCCCAAGTCCATCACAACTGATTGCGTGCTTAGTACGTTGTTATTAATGTGATAATTAGTGTGGATGCCATTTTCCCCTAAGGGGATAATGATGCATTCCTTGGCATTCAGTTTGAGCCCAAGCTTCTGGCACCAGTCATTAGTTTGGGTAATGCCCTCTTGGAGGATGTTCACATCTTTAGGGGAATTTAAGACGGCGCCCAGCTTGCAGTCATCTGCAAACATGGTCAACCACAGACCAAAGGTTTTGGCTTGCACCTCAGAAAATTATATCCCAAAACGTAGAGGGCCCAAGACTGATCCTTGGGATACCCCGCTTCTTATGGGTCTAATACTAGAGGTGGCTTGCCCTATTTTGACTAAGTGGACTCTATCAGTGAGCCAGTTAGCTACCCATCTAGTAACATATACAGGTTGATGCCTAGCTGGGAGAGTTTAACTATTATGCCTAGTGGAGAAGCAATGTTCATAGGTTCATAGATTAGTACTAGGCTAACTGCCCTTGCGAGCCATTTTAAGCCTAGCCAATTATCCCTTGGGAGACTCAAACCCTGCACCTTGTGTTTGTAAGGCAAACACCTTAACCATTAGGCCACCCTCCCAACCCAATATGTGCCATCTTCCCCTCATCCATGGATTTGGTGACTGTTTCAAAGAAGTCAAACAAGTTTAACAGGCATGATATGCCTTTGATATAAACAAAACTGTGTGGGGTCAAGTGTTTGGAGGTTGCCAATGTCCTTGTTTATAAGGTCCATGACAATGCGTTCCACGGACTTGCAGACCATGATAGTTAGGCTGATGTGCCTATAACTGCCTAGGTCAGTGTACGTTCCACCTTTGTGTAGAGGGATGACAGCGGCTCTCCTCCATTTGGCTGGGATGAAGCCAGTGCTCAGGCTTTAGTTGAACAGGATGTTGAATGGAGCGTAGAGCTCATGCCCGAGTTCATGTAGGATGCAGCCAGGGATGTTGTTGTTGGGTCCCCTGCAGATTGTATTTTCTGCCTTTGAGAGGACATTAAGGACCAGCTCCCTGGTGATGAGTGGAGGGGGGCAGGTGCTGTGGATGTCCTGATTTAATGATGGGCATTGGGGAGCAGGTGCTGTGGATGTTTTGATTTAATGATGGGCATGGGGGGTGCAGTTTTCAGTGAAACTGTTTGACACTCGGTTGGCTAAGTCTACATCATTTGTGTATGTGGTGTTCTTGACCACCAGTTCAGAGTGGATTTGGGTGTTACCTTTGCAATTGCGGACATACGTGAAGAAGGCCTTGTGATTTTCCTTAGTGGATGTGGCCAATTTGAACTTGATGTTAGCCTAGAGGATTTCACCAGTGGATGACTTCCCAAAGGATACTATTATGCATTTCTTGGCATTTAGTTTTAGTCCATGAATTTTACACCTGTTAGATGTTCATCGTGCATACAGCTACAGTCATAACAGATGGGTTCTCCTGCCGTCAGGCGGGTCCTCGGTCGGCCGAATTCCAAAGTCTAGGTCCGGCGTCGTTTGTCGTTGCTTCTTCCGTGACGTCAGTGCGACAAGGGTATAAAGGAACCAGCCGACACCATTTTCTTCAGTCTTTCTTGCCACGCGGTGCCCAAAGCAGAAGCAGTTCGCAAGTGCCGGTCGGCCAGCTCCTGAGATTACGAAAATTTGGAAACCGAAGTCTTCTTAAAAGCTAAGTACCCCGTTGGGGAAACTTTTCTTGCCTCAGACCGATGTCAGACAAAGTTAATAATTGTATTTCTTGTGGGAAGCAAATACCGCATAAGGATTTCCATTCCCTCTGTATACCTTGTTTAGGCCCAGACCACGACGTCTCTGTCTGTCGCTTTTGTGCTACATTCAACAAACGCACTAAGCGTCGGGCGGAGTTCGCCCAGCATTATTTTGGGAAAGCATTTAACTATACTATGTCGTCGGATACTCCGACTCCGGTTTTGTCTAAAAAACGCAAAGACAAGGACAGACACACGAGGTCCGCGGCCTCTACAGACACCACGCCAAAGCAGACTACATGTGGTCCGGTTCTCAGCGAGGCACCTACGCAGCCCCTGACTACCGATGACACTTCTTTGACGGTGTCTCCTGTGCCCGAGGTCGCAGGCTCCTCGGCCCACACCCCGACTACAGATACCGAAGCCACTCTTGGCGTTGAAACTCAGAATGTGGACAGGTCCACCTCCACTCAAGGTGTCTTCAAACCTTCCTCTTTCTCCATCAAGGCTTTCACAAAGTCTAAAGCAACCATGCACTCCAAGAGACCAGCTACACAGGGCCCATCTCCAGGCCCCATGCCTAAGAAACAGATGCTTAAAATGGCTGAGGATTTAATTACTCTTATCAGAGGTTCTCAGCCCCCACCGGACAAAAGGCCCAGAGTGGAGGAAGATTCCCCCTCCTCTGATCAGGGCTCCATTATTTCAGAGCACTCTGATGATCAGGAACATTCTTACTCCCCTTTTGAAGACTCTGATGCAGAGGAGTCCATCCCTTCTGTATCCCCCCTGAGGATTACTCATTTGGGGAAACTTTGCATACCTTAAGGGAACACTTCCACTGGGAAGGCCAGGATTATTCAGATTCCAAGAAAAGGCTCAGGGAATTTCTCTTGCTACCTCAGCACAGGCCTCTGGCTATACCTCCTGTCTTGGGCATCCTAGATGATGATTACTCGGAGGCCTGCCTTAACCCGGACTCTCTACCTCCAGCTCCAGTTAAGCCTGACAGGTACTACAGGGTTCCTGACTCACACCAATTTCTATACAAAAGCCATGCTGCTGACCCAGAAACCATCTCACAGGGCCCCAAGGGAGTTAAGGCCTCCATTGCCAAAAATCCATTGCCTTCCGAGAGAGATTCCAGATCCTTAGAAAGGTGGGGGAAAAAGGTATATACCTCAGCTACCTTATCCATAAGGGCCTTAAACTGTCAGTTGCATATGCTAAAATACCAACAGTTTTTGTTATCACAATTGAAAAGTAAAATGTCACAACCTGAACAACCAGACTTGAAGGAGTTGCAGGATTTGATGCATAGTGCAGAACAAGTGGGTAAGCATACCTTACAATGTGGTTTTGATGCTCTAGAGGCCTCATGTAGAGCTGCTGTTACAGGATCAGTCATACGTAGGCATGCCTGGCTCAAGGAACAAGCCTTGCCTGATCATGTCAAAGCTAAATTACTAGACGCCCCTCTTCAAAAGGATGTACTATTTGGTGCTAATGCTGAGGCGGTATTAAGGAAAATGGAGGAAAAGGCTAAATCAATGCAAACTGTGGAAGAATTTCTACAGGTTCAACCCCCACGTTTTAGTAGAAATTGGCCTTCCAAAAACTGGTCCTTTCCTGCCACAGACAGACCCCAAAGAGGCAGATACAGGCGCCCGAGGGGCAGAGGACAATCCCAAGGATCGTTTAGAGGCAGACAATGGCAAGCTCCTACACAAAGAGGTGGTGAGGACAACTCGCAATCTTTCAGAAAGCAAACCCAATGACTTTCCCTTTTGCATGCCAACCAGGTCTCAAATGGCAGCCCCCCTTAGGAGGAAAGCTGGCATTATTTTCAAAAATTGGCATATTGTCACAAAGGACAAATGGATCCTGGACATTATAAACAGAGGCTACAAATTCCATTTTCACACCCTTCCAAAAATGAGAGGCATGCCAAACCTGCCACACAATCAAAGGGCAGAGGCACAAAGGCAAATTACAGATCTCATAAACATGAAAGCTATTCAAGAGGTACCTATGCAGGAACAAGGTCAAGGTTTTTATTCCAGGCTATTTCTGGTGCCAAGGAAGGGAAAAGATTGGAGACCTATTTTGGATCTATCCATCCTAAACACATTTCTACTCGTACCAAAATTCAAGATGCTCACTCTACAGCAACTTCTTCCCATGCTGGGCAAGGAGTCTTGGCTGGTAACATTGGACCTCAAGGAGGCATACCTGCATGTCCCAATCAGACAAAATTGCAGAAGGTACCTCAGATTTCTTGCAGGTTCAACCCATTATCAATTCTCTGCATTGCCCTTTGGCTTATCTACTGGGCCCAGAGTATTCACGAAATGCCTGGCATCAGTAATTGCCTACTGCAGACTTCAAGGGATACAAATATACCCCTATTTGGACGACTGCCTGATCCAAGCGGACAGCAAGCACATTCTTCTGAAACATCTGGCTTATGTAATAATGTTATTGAACTCTCTGGGATACACAGTCAACAAAAGAAATCAAGGCTAATACCCTCTCGAAGATAATTTTCCTGGGTGCCAGTTTGGACACAAACACCCAGATGACCTACCTCACGCCAGAGAAGCAGGGGCAACTAATTCAATACTTCAGAACACTAGCAAATTGCACCAGGCTGACTGCAAGGAAAATCCTGCAGGCTCTGGGATTCATGGCATCTTGCATCTTACTAATCCCATGTGCAAAGCTGCATATGAGGAAACTACAATGGTACCTGAAAAACATATGGTCTCAACACAGCCACAGTTTGGAAACAATAATACCACTAATTCCATGTCTGCAAAAAGAATTTCTGTGGTGGACTCAAGCATGTCAAACAAACACAGGTCTTCCATTCAGCAAGCCTCAAGCAAATCAAGTCATCACAACAGACGCATCGGACTACGCCTGGGGGGCGCACATGACAGATCGGTGCATTCAGGGCAAATGGTCCCAAAAAGAAAAGCACCTTCACATCAATCAAAAAGAAATGCTAGCAGTAATAAATGCTATTATAGCTTTCAAGGACCTTCTACAACCAGGTCAACTATTGATAAGAATGGACAACACCACAGTTATGTGGTACATAAACAAACAGGGAGGAACACATTCTTACCCCCTATGCAGACTGGCCATGTCCCTTTGGAACATGGCCATGGACTTACAAATGGAACTACAAGCACAGTACTTGCCAGGCAAGGAAAACACGCTGGCAGACAACCTAAGCAGGAATATGACAGATCCACACGAATGGAAATTGCATCCAAAAGTTTTTACAGAAATAATCCAAGAATGGGTAAGGCCAGACATGGATCTCTTTGCCTCCCACAAGAATCATCAATTGACAAAATTCTGCTCAAGGATCTTCCATCCAAAGGCCTGGAGAGTTGGACATCAATGACAGTTTATGCCTTCCCACCTCTTCCTCTGCTGCCCAAAGTTCTATTAAAGACCAAAGCAGACAGACCAAAGATGATTCTCATTGCTCCGGACTGGCTAAGCCAACACTGGTACCCACTCCTGAGGAGCCTGACGCATTCCCCACCATGGACCCTGCCTCTAATGCCTCTTCTTCTGACTCAGCACAGTTTCAAAACTCTTCACAGCCAGCTAAAAACACTCAATCTAGCCGCATGGAAGATTCCTTAGCATCACAACAGGCCCTACTCTCCAAGGAGGTGCAGGATGTCATTTTGGAGGCCAGAAGGCTATCAACTAGAAAAGCTTACTCCGCAAAATGGAAACGTTTTTGTGTCTGGAATGAGAAAAAGGGCCAGGATCCTGGAAAACTGAATTTACCTCAAATACTACAATATTTGGCTGAACTGCTAAGCAGTGGACTTTCTTTCTCCTCCATCAAAATCCATGCCTCAGCCATTTCTGCAGAATACAACACTGATCCACCTTTATTCTCTCACCCTCTCTTAAGACAGTTCCTCAGAGGGGCTAAGAATTTAAGGCCTCCAAGGAAACAACCAATACCTGCTTGGGATCTTAATTTCATTCTGGAAAAACTGACCTTGCCTCCCTTTGAGCCAGCTGCCTCATCAGATTTGCAATATTTGTCCTGGAAAACAGCTTTCCTTCTGGCTATCACCTGAGCTCATAGAGTTTCAGAACTACAGGCTCTCATGGCTGTCCAGCCTTTTATCATCTTCCATCAGGACAGAGTTTCCTTACGAACCAACCCGTCCTTTATGCCTAAAGTGGTATCCAGGGTAGCTTTAAATCAGGCCATACATTTACCTACTTTTTATCCTAATCCTCAAAACAAAGGGGAGCGATTACTACATTCCTTGGACATCCACAGACAACTGCGTTATTATTTGGACAGAACAAAGCCTTTCAGAAAGTCAGAACAGCTCTTTGTGGCCTATGCGGTAGGAGCTCAAGGGAAGCCAATTTCCAAACAGACAATCTCAAAATGGATAGCCCACTGCATACGCTTTTGCTATTCCTTTCATGGCAAAACTGTTCCTACAGGCATTAGAACTCATTCCACCAGGGCCACAGCCACCTCTGCAGCCTTCCTCAGAGGAGTTCCTACCAAGGATATTTTGGAAGCAGCCACTTGGAGTTCTGTGCATACCTTCTCCAAGCACTACAATCTACCATTATACTCCAAATCTAGAGTAGGCTTTGCCACTGCAGTCTTGCAGGGCATTTTGGCTCCTCCTAGTTCCACCTAGTGCCTACCACCCCTTTCTTAGCTTTGGGATTCTACCCATCTGTTATGACTGCAGCTGTATGCACGATGAACATAGTACAGTTTTGTACCTACCATAAATGTAGATGTTCGAGTGCTAATACAGCTGCAGTCCAGGTTTCCCTCCCTCCTTCCCCTCTTGGGACAGGCCTATAGGCTAACACATCCTCATACAACCTGATTGGGGTATTCATTTATGATGTATTTGCTTGCAACTACTGTATTTTGATTATATTGCACTGCATTATCACACAAATTTATGTATTGCCTTCCTTCTGGGGGCACCTGACATCTGGGGCAAGAAAAACTGAAGAAAATGGCGTTGGCTGGTTCCTTCATACCCCTGTCGCACTGACGTCAGGGAAGAAGCGACGACAACCGACGCCGGACCTAGACTTTGGAATTCGGCCGACCAAGGACCCGCCTGATGGCAGGAGAACCCATCTGTTATGACTGCAGCTGTATTAGCACTCGAACATCTACATTTATGGTAGGTACAAAACTGTACTTTGTGTCAACCCTTCTTGAAAAACATTAGTTTTGGTATGGGATTCTCTGACTGCTCCTAATTTGCAATAGTCTGCAAATTTGGTCAGCCAGAGGCCCTTGGTCTCAACTTCAAACAAGTAGATGCCAAAAAGGAGCAGCACCAATCCCTGAGGGACTCCACTGGTTACTATTAGATGCAGACTCTATAATTCTAACTTCTTGGTCCTGTTTGTGAGCTAGCTGGCTATCCACCAGCTGACAAAATGGTCTACACCTAACCTCTTGAGTTTGTCAACAATGCCTGAGTGGAGTACTGTGTGAAATGCCTTGGCCAGGTCCATGTAGACACTATGAACTACTTTTATCTCATCCACTGCTTTGGTCACCTTCTCATAGAAGTCCACCAGGTTCAATAGACATGACCTGCCCTTGAAACACAACTAAACTGGGTTGGTCCAGTGTCTGGAGGTTTCCTATGTCATTATCCATCATTTCCATGAACATTCTTTCCATGGCTTTGTATATGAGTCTAGTGGAGCTTATGGGTCTGTAGTTGGCCCATCTTTGTTCAGAAGGACGATCGTTGCTCTTCTCAGTTTGTGAGGTACAAAGCCCATTTGGAGGCTATGGCTAAATACTGATTCCTGAGGGCCTGATATGTCATGTTTTATGCTATTTAAAATGCAGCTTGGAATATTGCCAGGACTTATTGATGCGGGGTTCTTGGTCTTATAGAGAGACAGCATTGAGGACCTGTTCCCTAGTGACAGCTGGGCAGTTATATCTGACAGTATTTCCTGAGGTGAGGCTGGGGAGGGACATATGTGTAAAGTTAGAAATGAATTTGTCTGTCAGTTGATTTGCTGCATATTATGGCTCAGCATAGATAGCTCAAGTAACAATGAATTCTGCACACACCAGAATATTGCTTTTCAGGTTGTAGACGGAGCTAAAGAACAGGAAGCATTAGTGCTGACAGAGAAGGAATACTTGTCAATGAAGCAAAAAAAAAAATCTTTTACATTATAAGCACTCAATAACTAAGCTGACTGGACAAAAATCAAAGGATTGCCATGTGCATCACATAGGCTGCCTGATTACCAAGTGCAAGGCACAGTCTTGTGTTTATGTACACTTTTTGTCCATACCAGCCAAAAGTCCATTGTTGTGCAGTATGTCGATTGACACACTGCAAAATAAGCCACGCATCACACACAGACCGTGATGCTGCATTAGTACTGTAGCACCATCATAGGTACTGCCCAGAGACAGCATTCATGCTTATGCATATAATAACAAATGCCACCACCAACACCCTTACCTACCATGCATATGTAATACCAACCAACAGACTTGACAAAGCCTATGTATGTGTATCAAGCATCACACTAAAGCAAAAGCTCTTCCTTGAGTAAAGAAACACATCTGTACAAAAATTCAGTATGCACTTATAATATATGTAGTATCTGCTTCCCTAACCTCTATCTGCCACACACTGAGATCCTGAGGGAAATGTCACTACTACTCATTATAACAGTGTCTGCATTGCTTCCCTAGCCTTGATATGCCCGTGGCTAAAAATAGCAGTTCAAACAGCTCCTACTGGGAAGATGGAATCTTCGCTTTTGGTTCCACTACAATCTTCCTATTATGGGATGAAAATACATTATGATTTTGTTCTACTTCAGCTAACACAAGGTGGTCTCCTTTCTCGACTATCTGAAGTGGTCAGTACAAATTGAACAGTTATACAATTGTGACCAGTTGCTATCATTTGCGGTGGTATATGTAAACCACACCCTTACTGTGTCTTTCCATTGTACGCAGTGTACCCTGCAAGTGCCAAAAGATGAGACATGCATACAAGCACAGCTTTTCCAACTGACACTGCAGCCATGGGCTGTCTGTGGTATCTAACGTTATTAGTCTGCTATTCATGTAGATGTTGGACAGTAGAAGAATAAAGATACTTTCTCTCATTCCTGCCAGCTGTCCTCATCTGCACATCCATCACTCCATGGGGCCATAAGTGTGCAGATTGTGTCTGCAGAAATCTCTCTAAGAAATCTCACAACAATAGCATACTGATTCCTGCACTATGGGAAAAAATGCAGTTTTCAGTTCACGAAGACCCCTCAGGAGGTGCACAGTGCTGTAACATAGTGCACTAGGTTGTATTCATCACCCATCTTACTTATGTGATTCTTATCAGTAAAGGATTGCTACCATATGCTTAGTTACCTGTGCGGTAATAATGGTTATTGTGCTATATGGGGAAAATTTGAGAGTAAGGACGTGATTAAGGTGAGACAGGTATAAAGAATCTGACTACTGAATGGAGTAGGACAGAGATGAGTATGGAAATGAGTGAGTTATGGAAGGATGATGAAAGTGTATAGTGAATGTTACATACAATGGAGTGAGTGTGGTTGGGATTTCAAAGAAAAATAAAAAAAAAGAGTATTTAGTAGAAGAACAAAGTAAAAGAAAGAAGGGAAAAAGGTTATAAAAAGTTTCCTTTGAATATGAAGAGGTGTTTGGATATTTATTACAAAAAGGAGGGCAGTTATAAATGGAATACGTTTTTTTTTTTTTTTTTTTGGAGTTGATCATATACTTGGTTGAAGGAAGAATAAAGAGATAGATTGCACCTTTTGTTAGGAAAGCTTGTTAAGGAAGAAGAAAATTGTATGATGGAGAAAGAAGAATCTGCTGATAGGGATAATTGCAATTAGGGATACAGACAACAGGCAAGAAGGAGTTGGAATTTATTGAAGAAAACTGGCAAAGGAACCAAGGTATTGGGATCAAACTACTAGAGAAGGAAAATGATAGAATGGGAAGATGCCAAGCATTTATTTGGACTGCAGGTTAGAGTTTGCCTTCCCTATCAGGGACTGATATCAGAGTATAGGCAAAGAGAAAGAAATGGGGGGGGTCCTAATCAAAAGACCAGCACTGGTAGAGTCTTTAGTAGAATCTAGAACAGAAGCTGCCATTAAAAATGGAATAATTAGTAGAACATATAAAATATTGTATGGTAACTATAAGAATCAATCAGAGGAGGTTAGAAAGGATTGAGAAGAGAGATTGGATAAGCAATTCACAAAGGAACAATAGGAGGATATATGTATGTCTCCAAATATGCAGCAAAATCTAGAAGATTTAGGATTTTTGCTTGGAAATGTTTACATAGATATTTTTATACCCCAAATAGACTCCAGAGCATTTTTCTTCAGGCATACAGCAAATATTGGAGGTGTTACAGGGAAGAAAGAAGTAATTGGGAACATATTTTCTGGGAGAGTGGTGAATTGGTGGACCTTAAGGATTCCTTGTGGGATGCACTGTCGGAAATGGTGGGTGAGCAGATTGGTCTGATGAGAGAGATTATTTTTCTGAGCTGTTATACAGAATCAGAATTGCTTAGATATTGTAAGGCCTTGCTGTGTCTAATAATGGTGGCTGACAAAAAAAGCAATTACTAGAAAACGGAAATCAAAATCTAAACCAACTGTACTAGAAGTAGGAAGGAAATAGCAGGAAGAACCATTACAACAACCGCAGCAGTTTCATCAAGGACAAAAACGTAACAGAAGTTATGGGACAGTCACAGATAATCAGGAAAGAGGTTACAGAATGGACTATCCACAGGGACAACAGCAGCATTATAGAAATGGACAATATTTTAAAAGGTTCAGACGATAAGATATGTACTGAACCAGGTTTAGTGATTAATTTGTCTAACTGTAATATAACATCGGAACAGGTATCTTTATTGAATTTAGGACTGAAATTTGTTCCGACTGTATTGCCTAGAAGTCATATAGTGAAGCAGGAAATGTTTAAATTTTTGAGAAAATTGCATTTAAAGTATTATTTTTCCAAAGATTTTGGTAAAAGGAATGTGCCTTTATGTTACTCTGTATCTGATGAAAGTTTTTTTTCTTGTAATGAGGATGAAGGGGTATTGTGTGCAAATGAGGGGGAAGATATGTTTCCTATTGCAAAATTAATGTGTCAAATATATCATCTTTTAGCAAATTCATACCTCCCTTTGTTAACCAACGTGTTATACAGTTTGGTTCTATGATCGAATATGGGGGAGGGAATATTTGTGAAAATGTAGTATTAAGGAAAAATTAAATATCCTATAATTTGACTTTGAAGGAATGGCAGGCATTAAAAAATCTGGGAAATCGGAATGATATAATAATTAAACCCTCGGATAAGGAGAATAAAATAGTAATACAATATTATGAAATGTGTATGGAACATCTAAACAATGTTGAAGTATATGAAAAATGTGAACTGTATAAATATGAACAAGCAGTAGTGGAGTTTGAGAAGATGTTAGACAGAAGTGTAAGGTTGGGCTATTTCACTGAGAAAAAGGTTAGAGATAAGTTATTTAACCGAATGAGATAGCTATTTTTTTCTGTCTGCCAAAGATACATAAAAGTATGGTTAAACCACCTGGTAGACCTATTATTTCTGCTTGTAAATATTTTTTACATAACATTGGTTTAGTGATCCATGAAATATTAATGCCATTTGTACTTAAATCCCCGGTTTACATTAGGAATAGTGTTGAATTTTTAAGGAAGATATCCTCTATAGTGTGGAAACCCGAAAATTATTGGTTGGTAATTGATGTTAAAAGTCTGTATACATCCATTAAGCATGAGGATGGTTTGGCGGCTATTTCATTTCACATGGGAGACACGCCTTTTTCTAGCTTTGTGAAAAATTTGGTAGATTTTTGTTTAAAAAATAATTATTTTTATTTTAATGATATTTTGTATAGACAGAAACAGGGTACTGCAATGGGGGCAGCATTTGCCCCCATGTATGCGAACCTTTTTATGTCTTATTTTGAAAAAAAGTTTTTATTTAATTTGAATTTTATGAAAAAGTATGTTAATTTTTATTTTCGTTTTATAGATGATTTAATTTTTGTGTGTGAAGGTGGGCAGGATGAGGTGGCTAACTTCATATCAGACATGCATAAAAATCCTTTTGGTCTTTCTTTTGACGGATTGCAGAAAAGTAATTTATTTGGACCTCTTATTGGAAGGCAAGGAAGGGGGTGCAATTATTTCTAATATCCATAGAAAATTTGATGATGGCAATCAATATTTACATGCCACAAGTTGCCATCCACCGCATGTTTTAAAAGCTTTACCATACGGAGAGTTAGTGCGTGTCTCCAGGCTATGTAGTGATAAGAAACAGTTGGAAAATGAGATGAACCAAACGACCAGTATGTTTTTGCGGAGGGGTTATGATTCGGAAACTATGAGACAGGCTTTAAATAGAGTTCAGGGTGAATTGGAGAATTGCGGGGAAGTACATAGATTTGGTATGATAGGTAAACCCTGCACAGTGAACCCTGAACAGCATGGAATGGACAATTAATGCAATATACTATGTATTGGTGTACAACATTAAGAGTGATGAATTAAGGGCTTTGATAGAATATTATTGGAAATATTTATTAGAAGATAGATCTTTGGCTAATGTATTGGCTAATAAACCCTTGTTTTCGTATGAAAGGGGGAGGAATATAAAAGATATGGTAGTACATGGTAGATTTTGTATGCCAAAAATGAATGTTCCAAGGATATTCTTAAATAAGGGAACCTTGTGTTGTAGGAGATGTAATGTGTGTACACATGTTAGAAATACTTTTACTGATATAAATGGGGTGACGTTTGTACCTAAAGGCACTTACTCTTGTAGAAGTAAGGGAGTAGTTTATGTGTTAAGATGTCCATGTCCTTTTTATTATATAGGGGAGACTAAACGTGAATTTCGCATCAGATTCATGGAGCACATGAGGGATATAAAAAATAGGAAGGAAGAGAAGGTAGTAGCTTCTCATTTTAATAGGGTACATAATGGAGATGTAACTCTGTTAGAAGGCGCAGTTTTAGAAATTGTAGAAAATTTAGGAGGTAATGTGAATGTATTGAAACAGAAATTGTTATACAAAGAAAGTATGTATATTTTAAAATACAAAACTTTAATGCCCAATGGTTTGAACAATGAATTAAATTGGAAATGTTTGCTTTAAGGAACAAACATGTTCTAATTATTGGGTGTGTTTTAGTTAATTGATTGTAGTATAAAAATGTATGTGTTTTGTTAGATTTGTTATTCCTTGAAGGTGGAAACACCGAGGCGCTAGAGTGTGAATAAAATAAGTGGATTTATTCTTTGCTTCACTTAATTACTTTGGAATTTATCAGCGATATCCAGTTGTTGGGTCAGGGTTGTTTTATTTTGGGAGAAGAGGAGTGTTTGTCTACTTTATGTACTAGAAGTAGTGACTATAGTAACAGAGATAAAACAAGTGGAATTGAGATCTTTAGAAAAGGGTAGGAGCAAACTACATAAGAAAAAATGGGAATTGTGGGAACAATACATACAAGGGAGTAAATGTAGTTTAAAAAGAAGCAGGGCTTAAATGAGCTATGTAATTCAATAAATATATATATATATATATATATATATATATATATATACATATATACATATACATACATATACAGCTGCACGCATATTTGTGTGTGTGTGTGTGTGTGTGTGTGTGTGTGTGTGTGTGTGTGTGTATATATATATATATATATATATATATATATATATCATATAGGTTCATAGGTAGGTACTAGGCTATCGGCCTTGGGGCCTATACAAGCCCAGCCAAAAAGGAACCCTGGCTTTTGCCACCCAAGAAAATTATTTTCCTGTGCCACTGTCGAGCAGAGCCACAGAGGTGATCCCCGGGGTGAATTTCCTATTTCCCATCCAGTCATCAATATTTTTCTTGAATAGTGCTAATGAGGAGCTTTGTTTGATATAGATAGGTAGTTTATTCTAGAGTATGGGAAGTGTCTGAGACAGGAATCTATCCCTCCGGCATGTTCTGTTTAATGTGGTGACAAGGTTTAGGTCCCTAGAGTGTGTAGCTCGGAGGGATTGGGATTTCTTCAAGTGGAGCATGTCTAACAGCTCTGGGTTTGACATAGCTTTGTATGTTAGGCAGAGATCACCTCTGAGTAGGTGATATGTGACAGAGTAAAGCTGGAGTTTTTTGAGACGGTCTGCGTAGGGCATCTGTTTGAGGCTGGTAATCATCTTTGTGAGGTATTTCTGTGGCCTTTCCAGTTGTAGATGTCTTGTGAGGTACATACCAAAAGAGGCATTGTACTCTATAATGGGTCTAATGAGTGATGAGTAGAGGGGAGCAATGGATGAGAAACCTTTTGTGATGGGGTGTGCCACGTAGAAGGATTTCCTGACTACTGTGGCGATGTGATTATCAAAGGAGAGACTACTGTCCACCTGTGTCCCAAGGTCTCTTATCACACTTTCGGTGTTTATACTACCGCCTATGTTTGTAGTTCATGGGTACAGAGTTTTTACCAAAGGGGATGACAATGAACTTTTTGGCATTGAGCTTGAGGCCATGCCTTTGACACCAGGCATCTGTCTCAGTGAGACCCTTTTGTAGGATGTCCACATCATTAGGAGTTTCGATTATGGCTCCTAGTTTGCAGTCATCTACGAACTTCATTAGCCAAAGACCTTCTGTGTTAGCCTGTACTTCAGAGAAGTGGATACCAAACAGGAGAGGACCAGGACTGAACCCTGTGGTACTCCACTTGTCACTGGTCTGAAGTTGGATTTGGAGTCTGCTACTTTCACAGTGTGGGTTCTGTCAGTGAGCCAGTTGGCAACCCATCTTGTGACATAGGGATTTATAACTAGTTTAGTGAGTTTATCTATAATTCCAGAGTGGGGGATGGTGTTGAAAGCCTTGGCAAGATCTAGATAGGCTCTGTGAACCACCTTACCCTTGTCTACGGCTTTGGTGACTGCTTTAAAGAAGTCTGTCAGGTTTAGGAGACATGATCTGCCTTTTACAAACCCAAACTGGGTGGGATCCAGAGTTTGGAGATTACCATTGTCTTTGTTTATAAGTTCCATGATGATACGTTCCATGGCCTTGCAGACCAGGCTCGTCAGGCTAATGGGGAGGTAGTTCCCAGGGTCCGTGCTGGCTCCCCCCTTGTGGAGTGGGATAACCATTGCTGTGCGCCATTCAGTAGGCACAAAGCCTGAGGTGAGGCTATGATTGAATATGGTACTTAGGTGGGGTGCCAGTTCGTTCTGTAGTTCGTGTAGAACGTAGCCTGGGATGTTATCTGGTCCCATGGATGCTGTGTTCTTGGCTTTGGAGAGTGTAGTTTTTACCTGTGTAGCCGTGATTACAGGAACTTTGCATTCTTCCGGTATAGAGATGGTCTCTTTAGGGGGTGAGAGGGGGGTAAAGTTAGCACTGAACCTATCTGCCAGGATGTTGGCAATATCAGTTGGGTCTGTATATTTAGTGCCATTGTGCTGTAACTCGGAGCAGATCTGAGTGTTGCCATTGAGATTCTTGACATAGCTATAGAATGCTTTGTGGTTGTCTTTAGAATCAGTGGCGATTTTTTTTTCATAAGTAGCTTTGGAGGATTTTATCAGGGATCACAATTTCTTACTGAGGCTAAACAAGGGAGCT